>NC_090269.1:107574991-107876911 GCF_040414725.1 Anabrus simplex | reverse complement strand
AACTATCAGGAAGCATCTGTACTCCAGTTTAGGAGCAACCTAATACAAATCTATCTTTTTTTTTTCTAACAATTGGTTTTACATCACAGGAGGAATAAAATGCCCTTAATGACAAGCAGAGCAACACGTTGGTCAAGGTATTCTTCGTCTTATCCATGGCTACATGTCTGGTACTCCCATGTCTTGTCATAACAGTCATATTTAAAACCTCTGGTATGACCTCTGCATCCTTCTATCAAAATTTACTCAGCCTTGGAGATCATCTTCATCATCATCACCATCAATGTCCCACTCCAGTCACCTGGGTGTGGTTTTGGAGATCATAGCATGAGAAACTGAATAAAGCTTCCTCCTTGAACACTACACCAATGCAGTCATATGTTTATTATGGTGACACTAGATTTTTACTTATCAAAGCTATAAACATAACATTTTATTTTTGCAGGTTGCGAGTAGTCTAATCTCTGCTGGACTTGGCCTGTTGTTCTCTACACCTGGCTGCAGTGAAACAGATAATGAGTCTCTCCACGAGTATCAACACATAGGCAGCTATGACAGCGATGACGAAGGAGAGGAAGTTGGAGCTCTCTTTAGAACGAACTCTACTTCAACGCATTCTCCACGGCGAGAATCGGGAATCTCTCTTGCATCTGGGATCTACGAAGAGATCCTGGAGGATAATGTCTCGTCGGCAGTAGGTGGATCTAGTGAGAAGGAAACGCAGAATCATTATGAAAACCCTACGTCACTTGGATGGGGAAAGGCATATGAAGAAAGTAGCTGCCCTCCTCCTCTACCTCCTAGGAAGCATAATTTCAGCATGCAAGCAAAAGCTAGGTTAGTTGAACACCTAGTGCTCAGTTGCTTAGACTTATTTCTTACATCCATTTCTTTTTTTTTTTACTATCTTGTTAGCAGGTTTCATATATATTTATTGAACAAATCGATGACTTCCTGCAATTCCTGCCACAATGGACAAAGTAAAACATGTCAGGATAGAGAATGTTTCATCGTATGGGAATATAGCTGTGATACGGATTGTTTTTTTACTTATGGAGGTCCGAACAGGTGAGATTTCAGGATGTGTACAGATCCACATATGGTGGTGGTAACTATTCTTTCAATGCTGTTCGTAGGCAGGTTGAACTCCTTCCAGAATTCTATGAACAACACAGGTATTGTGTCGCGAGCGCCAACCATTAGGCCGATAATCTCTACTTCATTCAGCTGGTATTTATCTTTGTAGAACAGAATGGTGGGCGCGTGGATGTTCTGCTTTTCAAGATGAACTTCAGTAGGCTGGCCGACATGGTGTTCGAATCAGATGGTCAGATCGACAATGAAGCCTTTCTTGTCGTTTTCTTTACCCTTTGTTTATCTGAAGTCTTCCTGTTTTAAGAGCAACTAGTGCCATTCCAACCACAGCCACAAAGAGAAGAAAAGTAATTGAAGTATGTACTTTCTGTGAATATCGGCTGAGCTCTAAAAATTCCTCAAATCTGTGGTTAGTTTACACAACTATATTTTCAGTCAGAGAATTGGTTTTCTCATGAGGAGAAAATGCTAGTCAGAAATAAATATTGTATTTCCATTTTCCTTTAAACTACTGCCTTTATATCTAAGAATATGATAAATATGTTCGTTCAGCAGGTCTAGTTTCTCTTGGTTTTTCTTACAAAGAAAAATCTGGAATGTGTAGTAGTAACCTGAATAGAATGAGTAAAAATGGAATAATGTATCAGAAAGTTACTCAGTTCCCCTATGTTAACTCTGTGCAGAGAAAGATAAAGTAAACCCTCTGTGTCTCTGAACTATTCCTGTTTTAAGAGCAACGAGTAATTAGATATTGCTATTCCAACTAAAGCCATGAAGAAAAGAAAAGTAATTTCTAAACGCTCATGAGTTAAAAATTTGTAAAAAATGAAACCTTACTTTCCATTTGTTGACTCGGTTAATGTGACAAAGTTCTCCACTCTGTCGAACATTAAACATAACGATTACAATACCATTACATCCCTACAAAAACAAATTATTAAACAAAGAATGACCTGTTTCAATCCTGAGAGAACAACATCAGATTCACAGAAAGAAGGTTTAGCCATGGAATCACCATTATCAGGAACAGTGGCGAATTTCCCACACATGCGATTGATGTGTTACATCTCTTGTATTTTCAACGAAAAATAAATATTCCTTGTTCATATTTAAATGGAAGTATTTTTATAAAATTCAAATGCACAGTTTTCAATACTCAGAGATGGATGAAACGAGCATGACTGGCTAGTAACTGCTACTAATTGCCAAACTACTCCAGAGATGGCAGCATGGACATTTGACCCTTGTTGGTTGTTTATTATCTTTCGTGGAGTTGGAATACGGAAGAGGGCGGTGCAGGAATGAATCCTGTAAGTTATGGCGTGTGGCCAGGATTTATTTGCTATTTCGTGAAATACTGGAGTTTTTGTTTGTGAGTGGTTCTTTTCATGTGCTGTAAACGATGATATATGACAAATGTGTGTTGTTGTAACATAAATCATTCAGTTTCGTGTGCTTGTAGTGTAAATATCAAACAAAGAAAATGCAGGAATGATGCTATTTTGAAATGACATCACACCAATCACAGAGTAGTTCAGCAGGCATGAATGTTGGAGCGCCAAGATCACGCATTTCTACCGTGCAATCCGAATTGAATTCTAACCATTGTGTAATAGAACAATTATTAAAAGAACCATTTAGTATAGTTTCTTGTACAGAGAAAAACAGAATTAAAAATGAAGGACAACCGCGTCCAACTCTGAATGTAACTGCACAACTTAAGTCGTGTGTTCGTCATTTCAACAGAAATATTTATCAAACAGACCATTGGATTAGTGGATGTGAGATCAGAAATAAACTTTTCCCTTGGCCTTGTTTGTTGTTTCCACTTCAAAAATGTGTTTGGGATGACAGTCTGTTTGCGTTGATGTTAGCAATTTTTTCCAGTTACATCTCCTAAACCAGAAGTCAGGAGTCATCACTGATCAGGAATAACAGCAAACATATTCCTAAATAGCATTAACCCTCTTAGTGCCAAGCAATTTTCTGAAATTCTGGCTAAGAATGCCAAGCTATTTTTAGTGGTTCTGCAGACTTTCAGAGAAATATTAATTAAAAATTTATTTTGTTAAATATATGCATTATTCTTGCAGTATTATATAAAATATACTTCTGACTTTACCAAGAAATGCTTATAAATGTGAAAAACATCTCCAATGTATTTTTAAATTGGCAACAATTTAACAATTGTTAATTTTCATTTTTATTTTTAAGATTTAGTCTAATTTTGGAAATACAGTTTGTAACATTGCCTAAATCCAAGAACATAGGTAAAATACACATACAATTCCAAACAAAACAGCGTAATTAAAAATGTAATTAATTTACCTACAACCACCCCAAAACGTATTTTTTTAAAATCTGCACTCATCATTTTCCTCACTGAAATTGTTGTTCCACTGTCAATCGTACCTGGCATTGAACAATAATTTAATGCATAACCCTTTTGGAGTACACAATAATTATTAGTGAAAACTTAACAATGATCATATTTCAACAATATACACCCTTAAAAATTACAATCAGAAATGCTTTCGTTTCCAATACAGAAGTAGCCCGCCAAACTTTAACTCTTGATTGTGGTGAAAACGCATATATTGAGACGAATTGTTGGGCATACATATTTGTTTCATTTACCATCAAATTTATCAATGAATTAGTGAAGAACTGAAAATAATCTATTACAGGGGCATTATGTGGAGGCGCATATTTAGGCCCAGCGAGTTCCATGTATATGACGGGAGTGGTAGGCCTATCGAACTGGTTCGGAAAAATTTCTCGGAAGCAAACATTAGCATTCACATTGCTTTCATTATTATTGTCATTATCACTCGCATCATCCATAGCTCCATCATTATTGTCACTTTCTGAATCACTCAGAACTGGCAGTGAATTTTTAATTGGTTCCACAGACTGCAATCGAGTACCTACTGACCTGAACACCCGATATACTGGGGCCAGAATAGCACTTCCATTTTGGTACTGGTGATAATGGCGATGTTCCTGGTATCACGTCACTATCAAAATCACTTTCCGATTCTAATTCATCTGCTATTATATCATTTTCCTCTAAGTATGCTATTAGCTTATCGTCATCCAAGCCGGCAACCAAACTATCTCTACTACAGCTCGCCATGTTGTCAACAACTCAGAGCTTGTGAACATCACAGATTATTAACTCCCTCCGTTCGTGTCAAAGATCTCCAAGGCCAAAACTATGCCACTCTCGTAAAAGCTTGAAACCTCAGCTTTCTAACGGAATAAAACACCCAGAGGCATCTGTTAGCAGAAGCCGTTAAACACTAGGAAATCATCGCGCCGATCCAGTCGGCTCTGGCACTTTTCGCGCGAGGAGCGAAAGCCGATCTGATCGGCGCGTGGCACGCAGGTGGTTAATAACAATCTCTTAACTGACCAATGCTCTAAAGGAATATTGCTCTGGAGCAGATATGTTGATGATGTAATATGAGTTTATGATAACATCACAAATGCACAGCACTTGCTTGATACACTGAACTCTTTACACACAATTCAATCAATGAAGTTTATAAGCTGCAATTCAATCAAGTTCACAATGGAACCAGAAAGAAATCGATTGGTGTGATGTCATTTCAAAATAGCATCATTCCTGCATTTTCTTTGTTTGATATTTACACCACAAGCACACGAAACTGAATCATTTATATTACAACACACATTTGTCATATTCAAAAATAAACTGGCTAACTAGATACACAGCAAATCCACTCAAACAGGCATCGTCAATCGAGAGCGAAGTGCCTTCGGAGCCAGTTTGCTCTCCGCTCTTGAGGAACGAGAGCAGCTTAGCAAGCAAGTAGGGGAAGTGTATGACGTAGTACACACTGAAGGTCAGTGGTGCAGAGGTATAGCACATCTTTCTGGATGGGTTAGATTGCGACACGATGCACGTGAACTCACGTGAGGTGACAGTAGTGTGTTCCTGCCTTTATCCTCACACCACACGACGTTCAAGCCTAGCCGGTAAATGTTGCATTTACTATGCCGGAAAGTACAGCACAGCATAGGCCCCCAACGCCAACAAGTTTCAGACCTTCATAGGAAGAAGAGTATTTGATACTTTAAGAAAATAACACACAAAATATTTAATATATAATAAAATATTGAATCACATTAAAAAATTTAATCTGCAGCGCTGTTGTTCCTTATGTCGTGCCAACAAGTATGATAAATATGAAGGCCGAAAAAGGATAGCATTTTGAAAAAATTTTAAAATACCACATTTGAGGATGTACGTACATTTCATATTACCCTACTCAACTCTATTTATGTTATAATGTTTCATAATTCCTCAGAGATGATTTATTTATGTGCCGCTATTTATTTTATTGCTGTTGTTCGGATGGTAACATTTTCGAGCGGCAAGTACAGTACTGCCACGGTATGCAACCTGTCTGTCCGCTGCTCTCTTGTCACATGACTGACAGCCGTCCCGAATGAAGCGAGTAACACCGGCTCCCTAGAGCAACTACATGATGACATCTGCACTCAAACATCATACACATTAGACAACGATTCCAATCACCCAACCACACATAAATTAGCAGGACTGAATGCAATGATACACAGAGCTGTAACCATACCAATGAACAAAACATTTTAACAACAAATTACAAATAATAATACAAATCGTGGTAGAAAAACCACCATAGACCCAACACAATAGACTGGCTATTAGAAAATAAAACAGAAAAACTAAACAAACCCTCAACTGAAGATGATAAATACAGTGAAACTTTGTTAGCGCATTCCTCATTAACACGTTTTCCCGCTTAGCACATCAGAAATTTGAAGTCCCGATTATCATCATATTAAATCTATATAAAAAATACCTCGCTTATCTTGTCACGAATTTTTGCTATTACTGCTTAGTAGATCACATTTTTCCTAGATCTGAAAATGTTACTGTATTTGTCATCCCTTCTGAAAGGAACATGATTTCCAACTCGGGTAAGAGCCGTCGCCACAGTTGCGTGATTATGGGAAAAGGCTTTTCTGAACTTCAAAGGATAAGTTGGTGTAGCTAATATTTGTCGCATGATATGGTAGCCTATGTCTGGATTAGGAACATAATCGAGTGAAATTGACCAGCATGGTGCATATTTGTCTTCTGATTGGGCTAGTTATGGATAAGGAAATTGTTGTAGAATTTCTTAATAAGGAAGACAAAATTTAAATCTGTCGGAAAGTGGACTGGCTTATGCGTGCAGAGGTCGCGAATGTTGAAATTCGGACCTTTTGAGTTTTGACTCTATCACTCAAGTTGGTCCAAGTTTTGTTCAATTCAAAGTAGCGGCCAAAGTCATGCCTCGCAGTTGCACATGTCGAGTGTAACTTCCAATTCATCGTATAAGAGTGTGACCAGAAAATAATATTTAATAACCCACTGCTCCGAAATAAAAGGCTTCTACTAACACTTTTTTAGAAAGTGTGATCTGCAAAAATACTTTGATACTTTTTTTTTGGCCCCTGTGCACGTTTTCTTATTTGTTGTCTGCTGTTTTTCACACCTTTCAGTGTACCAGAACTTATTTTATAATCCCTAGCAGAAAAGGTTTTCATATTCATTTGTTCTCTCATGCTTTTCACACCTTTTAATACTTTCTTCTCATCTTTAGAAATGGTAGATAGGCCTATAGTTTTCACTGTACCCATGGATATATGACATAAAATGCCCTCATGTCGGCAAAAATCGTATTTAGTGTTTCCATATCACTGTTGGATAGTTTATAATTGTATATTCATTAGTACGTTTTCTTGCTTAACGCATTCTTTTTTCCTCGTCCCTGCAGAAACATATTGATGAGGTTTCGCTGTAGATTTTAATTTTGTAAATAAAAAATATAAAATAGCTAAAGTTTTCAAAAAGCCAGGATTTAAAATAGCATTCAGAATAAACAATACTTCACAAAAGCAAACTGATAAATGCAATCTAAACAAAAAAAGACCTTTTCTTCAAATCAGGAGTTGAACTCAAATGTCAAGAACCAAACTGGAATTTGATTTCCACACCAGATACAAAAAATACAAAAATGGGATTAGGTACATTCGGTATTCATCCTCTGAGGAGCATGTATACGACAGCCCGTACCATTTCACACAGATTAACACAGATCTAAAAGTTTTACACACAGAAAAAGAAATAAAGAAGGAAATCTTTGAGCATTAAAGAAGCCATCGAAATTTACATTGCAAGAAAAACTTACCAAGCCAACCTTGATGACTGTGCAAATTTAAAAAATTCCCCACTCTTCACACTACTTAATTTCTGAACAACATTTGTAACACTTTTTACATTAGCACTTAATGAATCCCCCAAGATGTTACTCTGACTTAAATGTCTCGTGATGACCAGGAAAGGCCCTCTCAGAAAACTAGAACTCAAAGAAAGGAAGATCCTGAGGAGAATATTGGGACCCATAAGAGAAGAGGGAGGCAATTACAGAATTCGGCACAATGATGAGCTATACAAACATCAGAAAGATATCGTTAGTTGTATAGGAAACAGGCGCCTGGTCTCCTATGGGCACCTAACCCGCATGAACTCCTGCAGACTTACCAACAGGATCTTTGCTATGCCATGTATAGGGAAGGCACCCAAGAACAAGTGGATCTCTTTGGTCAAGTCAGATCTGGAACAACTGGGGATCCCACATGAGTCCATACATGACTGCCCACAGTTTTGGCAAGCCATCCAGCAGGGAATTTTTCCAATGTCACTTGTGAGTAGAAAGAACACAGGAACCAGCAGACCTACGTGGACGGAGGAAAGAAAGCTTGCTCACAGCCAGAAAATGAAGTAATACTGGAAGAGGTAAAAACAGAAGGCCCAAGTGATGGGAAGGTATGAGCCCCGTGGTCCTCAGTAGGGCCAAATGACAAAGAAGTAGTAGTCTGGAATGTAGGTTAGGATATTCTTATCTGTAGCAAATTTTCTAAATTTGCACAGCATCTTTGCCACTCAAGACGTTTTAGTAGGTTGTTTTTTATCACTAAAATAAGGTCTTACAGGATACTCTTTCATTCAATTTCATCTTTGTTTCATGAAAGTCACCGACTTACATTTACTCCCTTATACACAATAATAACAGTATCGATAACAGTTCAAGTACAGTTTCCGCAAAAGATGTAGTCGTTGCAGGAAAATGATATAACAAAAATTACTTGTAAATTAAACACCTCATTAAAAAAAACCCTAAACGATGTGCAAAACAATTTAAAATATTTTGATGACAATAACAGTATAACTTCGATAATAATATTAATAAAGCAAAAAGTACGGAGTAACTTGACTGTTAACACCACCAGAGCATTACATAATGGCATGTGAATGGAAAACTAGCCAGATGGCCTCCCACCAACAGCACCTTGTGCACTCTCTGCCTGACAAGTAGAAAGAGAGGGGGCAATGCTTCAGCACTAGCTTTAAAAAAGCTCTAAGTTCTAACTTTCAAGTATTACAGGGTGTTTACTTCTACTTGTTTAACCTTTCAAGCGGTACATTTCTTTCGAGTAGTTACTAACACAGAGGCACATTTTCCATAAGGTACTGGTGAGATACTCTTCTGCAGTATAGTATTTTTAACACGTTCAAAAAGTAAAGAATACCGGGCGAGTTGGCTGTGCCCGTAGAGGCGCGCGGCTGTGAGCTTGCATCCGGGAGATAGTAAGTTCGAATCCCACTATCGGCAGCCCTGAAGATGGTTTTCCGTGGTTTCCCATTTTCACACCAGGCAAATGCTGGGGCTGTACCTTAATTAAGGCCACGTCCGCTTCCTTCCAACTCCTAGGCCTTTCCTATCCCATCGTCGCCATGAGACCTATCTGTGTCGGTGCGACGTAAAGCCCCTAGCAAAAAAAAAAAAAAAAAGTAAAGAATATGTATGAAGCTGTAAAAAATGATCATAGGACAGAGGGCAAAGCATCTGGCTCACTGAGGAAAGCAACGGGAAACCTGCAATAACATACTATTGTGTAGTCAAGTATTTTATCAGATTTTAAAAATACACACTCATTATCAAGTTACAAAAACGATTACAGTTCCAAGGAAGCCTCTGTAGTAAAGTTCAGTCAGGGCATTACATTACTAACTCCTCTTCATATATCATATTTACTTACAGAATAAAAGAAATAGTCTTAGGTATCACAATCACAACACTTATTCTCTACTTTACAATACTTTATTCATATTCATCAATCTTGAAGCATTGCTTCCACTTCCGTAAAAGTAGTCCTCAAAAGTCCACAACTGTGTGGTAGCGCTGAAAACACTGTGCAGTGCACAGGGCTACATTGCAATCTTCACTCTCATACCTAGATTTTCGTCCCTGTCCCATTCAGTAAAACATAACACACCGCCGAGTAGAGTTTTCCTTGTGTGCTGTTGCGACAGTGTATGAGGGACAGTGAGGGGCGTTGATTCTTGTTGGGGGAGGAGTCTTCCAAGGTCTGCCTGGCTGCAGTCTTTCATGTTTATTGTGCTTCATTATGATGTTCTCAATCAGTCTGGAATTCTAATAGAGTATCCTGACCTCCTGACTTCTTGTACAACAAGTAGACATATAGGCAGCATATGTCCAGCATATGACGGAAGTGCTTCTGGTAGTACTTCTTCAGTTTTTACAAGTACTTCAATAGCTCACGAGATACGCATCACTCAGGTCAACTCTGCCCATCTGACAGTTGTAGTCAATAGCTAAGTTTGGTTTCGTGGTTTCTTTCCCTCTCTCCCTACACGACACCATGGTATCATCATGCGTAGTGCTTATGAGGTACACATCCTTTTTATCCTTCCACTTCATTATCCTGAGTTTCCCATTATAAACTGCCACTTTTTCTCCTTTCCTGAGTGTGCTGTTTTTTATTTCTGATGGAACGCCCTGTCGATTTTGACGCAATGTATCCGTTGCATCTGTCTCCTTATCACAAAGCTTGTTGTATAAATCTGAGCTTGAGAACCAGTTATCCATTGTTATACAATACCCTTTGTTTAGAAGCGGTGCCATGAGTTGCAAAACAATTTTAACCGTATGGTTCATTTTTCAGAGACTAGTCAAACTGGGTGTCTTTTCTGATGCTCTAGAAAATTGATTAATAGAATTATAAATACAATTAAAAATGAACCAAATAATCTTTACTTAAAGAGCGAAAGGAGAAAAAGAGAATTGCACTAACTTTTCAAAATAAGCACTCTTATCAACTGGCTAAGATTTTCAGGAAAAGGAACATCAGTGTCGCATTCAAAACTGATAATAATACTAGTGAGATACTTTTCAATTCAGATAAAATAGAGAATAAATGTATATTTAATTAATCAGGAATTTACAAATTGACATGCCAAACATGTGGACAACGATATATAGGACATTCTGGAAGAAGTTTGGCTACAAGGTACAAAGGAACAGTCAAACATAAGAGATATTCGGCAATGGGACAAACTAGTGTTTGATCATTTAAAGAAAAAAGAAGAAAAACTTGAAGATTTTAAAACTGATTTAGGTATTCTCATTCAGTTCAACAAAATATTCAATTTTATATAGCCTAATGATCATTTTCATAATATTTCATTAGTTTTTTTATTCATTGATATGGTGAAATTAGGATACAACTTTAAATTGTAAGAAAAAACAAAAGATAGTGTTATATGTTTTATTCCTCGAACTGACATCATTGATGAAGGGAATGGATGATTTTCCCAAAACATGTATGTTAAATAAATAATTTTCTATCATTGTAAGGTGTATTCATAAGGTGGACTCAAAATAAAACTATAATAGTTTCTTTAATAGATTCAGACAAGTCAATACAGGATCAAATAAAATGCCTATTATGGTTAAGTTTATCAATAGTGGGTATGCCAGCCAGGCTAAGAAATTGTTTAACAGATTTAAGAACTTAAAAATTAAAATTTCCAAAATCTCTAAAGATATAGTTGTTCTAAAAATGTTTATCTTATAAACTGGTGCCTAAACATTTGATATCCTTGCAAAATGAGGGAAGTTACATCCTAATGAGATAAAAACACAGAATAAGGTTAATCAAGTATGGCTCAGGAATGAAATTAAGCTTCTTTTCCTTAAAAAATACAGACTTTATAATGAGTTACATGAGTTACATCTAATGATAGCCAAAACAGCATCGAAAATAGAGTGGGACTGGTTACAGAAGAACATAGAAACTTCAATGTATAATATTTTGAGTAAGAAACAAACAATATTGGATAAGAAGTTCCAAAATTTACTTGATAATGAAGTAAAACACTTTAAAGGTAATAATAATAAGAAAAAGAATCTGGTTGATAATGAACACAAGATCTTTGAACCTGTTAGAAATCTAACTCAAGTTAAATTTGATGTTAATGAAATGAACATTTTAAGTAAAGGACCTAAATTCACTTGGGAAAAGGAGAATTATAATAATGGAAAAGATTTGGTCAAGTTAATAGCTGAAACTGAAGTGGCCATAGCTAACCTACCAGTTGATGAACAGGTTACTCTTAGATACGAAGTTAGTAGAATATTATCCAAAATGACAGAACATACTATAGAGAACCTATAAGGAGTTGAATAAGAATATTAAATTATTGAAGAAGATAGATAATACTGTAATAATATTGTTGTGACAAAGCTGATAAAAGTGCTGATAGAAAGACAAGATTATATTGAAAAGACTAAGAATTTTCTAACAAGCAATAATTTTGAATTGATAAAAAATCCCATGTCATCTATGCAGAAGCTCCCTTCCCAAAAATTGCCCGGCAATCAGCTTCAAAGTTCCGCATTAGACTCAATTTAGGGCACTTTAAGCAAGCTCATAATAAATAACAGCTTACCTGGGAGGAGTGAAAGAGAAAAAACATTCAACAACAATTTGAACAGTGTCATGAAGTCAATCATTTTTAAAACCTTTTAACCGGAAGACAGACATTTTTAATGCAACAAAGTGAAACTTTTAACAACTATTCCAATGAATAGATATAGTTTTTAAGCTGACCAACTATGTAATCATCCAGTCTCATTTCATTAACCCATTAACCCCCACATTGTTTTAATATCATTTAATTTATTGGTATTCTAGTAGTTTTTAAGAGAATCAATATACTTGCAAATAACGTGTTTAGAAACTTAGCGATTCACCTAAGCTTTAACAACAGCTGAAGATGTTCCCAAGTGAGAACAAAACATGTACTGTTTACAAATAAAAATTTGCTAAAAGGCAAATAAAAAGTATTAAAAAGGTGGAAAATTTTTAATTATTGTAACTCTCTGTGGTTGAGATACGTTGATGATATATTTGTTATTATCGATGAACAAAGGGTTAAACCTGATGGTATATTAGAGTATTTCAATAGTTTGGATAAACAGATACATTTTACGAAAGAATCTGAAAATGGTATAACTTTAAATTATTTAGATTTAACAGTTACTAGAAATTCTGGTCATTTCGATTCTCAAATTTTCAGAAAGGCTACTCAAACAGGTACTATTATCAGAAACAATTCCAATCATCCAGGTCAACATAAAAAGGCAACATTTTACAGTTTAATTAATAGAGCTATGAACATACCTATGTCTAGGAAGAATTATGATAGGGACAAATATAATCCACCAAATTGCTCGTAGTAACGGATACTGCAAAAAATTTATTAATAGAATGATAAGTAAAATTAAAAATGAACCAAAAACAACTTTAATTAAAGAGCAAAAGGAGAAAAATAAATCTGCAGTTCTAACTTTTTGAAATACAATAAGCACTGTTATCAACTGACTAAAATTTTCAGAAAAAGGAACATCAATGTCACATACAAAACTGATAATAATACTAATATGATAATTTCCAGTTCGGATAAAATAGAGAATAAATGCATATTTAATAAATCAGAAATTTACAAATTGACATGCCAAACATGTAGACAGCGATACATAGGACAGTCTGGAAGAAGTTTGGCTGTAAGGTACAAAGAACCTGTTAATGCAGTCAAACATAAAAGAGATTCGGCAATGGGAGAGCAAATGGTTGAAAATAATCATAAATTTACAGGCATTTCTAATGACATGGAATTAATACATTTGGCCAAAAAGGGAAAGTTCATGAATGTTTTGTGAAAATTTAGAAATTTATCTTGCACAAAAAATGACCTTGAATCAAGTTTAAATGAAAGAAGTACAGTAGAGAACCCATTGTACAAACTAGCATTTGTTCAGTTGAAGAAAAAAAAATAAAAAAAATTTGAAGATCTTAAAAACTGATTTAGGTATTCTCATTCAATTCAACAAAATATTAAATTTTATGTAATGATAATTTTCATAATATTTCATTAGTTTCTTTATTCATTCATAAGGTGAAATTAGAATACAATACTTCTTTAAATTGTAAGAAAAAACAAAAGATAGTGTTATATGTTTTATTCCTTGAACTGACATCATTGATGAAGGAAATGGATGATTTTCCCAAGACATATATGTTAAATTAATAATTTTCTGTCATTATAAGGTGTATTGACAAGGTGGACTCAAAATAAAACTATAATAGTTTCTGTAATAGACGTTCACTTGAGTCGATCTCACCATTGCACTCGCTATCTCCTGACATTTTAACATTAGTCTCACTATCAGATTGCACATCACTCTCCGAATTGTCACAGTGTAATCAATCAAACAGTTCTTCTTCTCACAGACGTTTCCGAGCTCCGCTTGCACCTGCCATGATGTACTATCTACCTCTCACAGCAGCCTGGCGGTCGGTACTGGGTGGCTGCCAGCTGGGTGCAGAACGAAAACATTTCGCCCGGTCACGTGGTTTTAGAGAGTGCTGCTGTAGGCAAAGCTCAAAACTAACATACACACACAAAGGAAAGTGATCTTGGATCCTACGATGGCATAAGTCATCGTACCCATCGCCGAAAGACATTTACAATGTGATGACGGAATATTCCGTCATGGCCAATTAGGAAGCCATGCAGCTATGATGATTTATTCTGTCAATACCGCTTGAAAAGTTAACATCACACTAACACAGTGAAGGTTTTCGGTGATGGAATGATGGGAAAGGGTTAGGATTGGGAAGGTAGTGGTCATGGCCACAGCTGCAGCATTTGCCTTGTGTGAAAATGGGGAACCACATATGGTACTGTTTACTACAATGCTCCAAGCTCCTCACATACAGCAACAACAAAAATAACTGTAGCTGTATATGATCACCACTAATGAGGTTCACAATTTGTTATTTGTTATACAGTATATCAGGCTGACAATCACACATTTAACTCTGAACTTCACACAAATGCATATCTTAGAAGATTTTTTTCTGTTCATTTCTTCAATGTATTGTATTATTGTAGAAAGAGGGAACAGTTCATTGTTGAACTTCAAATAGTCTCCAATTACAAAGCTTCAGTGATGATCTCTTGGTGTACAGAACAGTCTATTTGACCAAGATACCATATTCCAGGCTATAGGCATCGTGGAGATTTTATCGTAATTGGAAGGTGTAGAAAGGCACAAAAACATTTAGTACTTAACATACTGAAGTACAGAGTGGTATATTTAATCCATTCTCATCTCTTTTTCCCTCTAAATCTTTAAATCCTACAAACTTTAAAGAACTAGAAGATGATAATTGTGTTCTTCCCCTTCATTTTCAGCATGAGTGATGAAGCTCTGGACGAGAAAAGCAAGTGTGGCTACAAAATTCCAGGAGCTGTACTTGTGTTACCAACTCCTCTTGCTCTACAGCAGGGTCGCTTCCAGAGCTATTCTGCTTCATGCTCATCCCTACCTGCTGGCGCTCCATGGGATCACTGGCCGGTGAGGAGACGACTGCTGACCGAGACGGAGACAGAACCAGACTATGTACCCATGTCTCCAGGAGGATCATCTGTTCTTAAATCTGCCCCACAACATGAAGAGCAACATTACATGGTGATGGCCAGCCTTAACTCATCATGACAAAGCCGACACAAAACAGCTTCCAAGTTTGACTCTTCATGACGAAGTGGAGCTGGAACCCAGAGAAGAACATAACTTCCTGGACACTAAAGAGCAATTGTTATGTGACCAGTTAAGATAAATTTTGTCCATCATGATGCAACCAGTTAAGTTGTAATCTCACTGAGATAAATTAACATAAGAGAATTTACCACACATTTGTTTGCAGTGGAACTGTACCCAATATTTTCATTCTTTTCTTCATCTGGAAAAACTATTGAAGTTAAAATAATTCTTTAATGTGATTGTACAGACAATTTCACAGATAATGAGCCATTTTAGGAGTCACAGAACTGACAGAACTCTTCCCATTCAAACACTACTCTATAAGAGAATAAAAGACAACTTTAATAGAAATTATTACAAAAGAGAAATCCTATCCTTTATGCAGGTTGCTCATAGCAATAGATTCTGATGCTAATTTGCAACTAAGAGCTAATAAATTTTCTTAATACTTCGTATAAACATGTAAATTTAATTTTTATCATCATTGCAAAAAGGATACCAGCACTAAAGAATGAAATAATTAATCAGTAACTTTCATATCTACAAGTCCTTGTTTGTATAGAACAGTTAGTTATTTGAAAAGTTTCTATGTGATACATTTATTCAAATATGCACAGAATCTACTGATAGAATCATAGTGCATACAGATGGTAAAAGTTAAAAGCATTCTAAAAATTTCCAGAATGAAGGGGACAATTATTTATTTTATTTTTTTTCCCCTTCAGCAGCAATGACCTTCAATAATTTGTCAACTTCAACTTGGTGGTGTGGTTTACAGTAATTAAAGCTGCTAAATATATATGAACAAATGAACCTGTACAGTAAGCAACTTTGCATTATCAGTCCCAGACACATTTCCTGGTAGGAGTCCTCCTGTATAACACTTCTCATTTGTACTCTAAAAACTACTAGGTATTGCACCTTTTTATCATTTACATCACAGCAGTTACTTCTCAGTTTTAGTTAATTTCTTTAACAAAGAAAGAAAACATTGTTGACTAGCCAATACTTGCCTGGTCTCAGATAAGTTTTCATATATTGGTTCATCATGATGAGATAAAAACAAACAGACTTGGTCTTATTACACGTTATAGGAAACAAATTTTTGCCATGTGATATAACTGATTTTAGTGTGAACTTGTGATAATGTTAAGTGAAGAAAAGGTCTTTTTGTAGGTAATGTTATTGAAAGACAACCCAAAACGTCGATCAAATAGCAGTGGAAACATTCTCAATAAAGAGTGCAATCTGCATGTTTTCATAAACATTTTGACTAAACTTGTCAAATGGAAGAAAGATAAAAAGAATATTCTAAATTTTGTATTCTTGAAGTGTTCCTATTCTGTGATTTATACGTGTTAAGGGTGTACGGTTGTGATGCATAACAGTGTACTCAGTGTTTTCTTTTTCGTCTCTCTCATTAATCTACTTCAGTCGTCACTGGATAGAAGTGAAGAAAATTGACATGCATATTTGTGGAATAGTACCACAACAATTAATGTGGCATTTTACAACAGATATTTCCAGCCATATTTACATCATATTTTTATAATTTTTCTTTATTTGTCTAGAATTGAATCTCCGCCATTACAATAAAAGATATGGTGCCAACATTTTATAGTGAATGGTGGTATTTTGGATCAACTTAATTTTATTCTCTCATAGGCCAGTGTTAGCTAACATTGTAGAACTCTACAATTAGCAATGTATTATTAGTTATCAAGCAATACTTATGATTGTAGGAAAAAGTGATTTTTCTATGTAATGAAAGTAATCACTTTCTTCTGTGGTGATCCTCAAATACTCACCTTTTCCCCTGACCCATTCTCCACAATAATTGCCAGAATGTTTGTTTGTAAACAATGAATCTGTATATTAAATATATTACATACAAAATTAGTGTGTTCTTTCCTATAAAAAGAGAATAGGATTTCATTAGAGTGTTGTGGGTTTTCAAACAAGTGAAGCAGAGAAATTTTAGTCATAATTTCCCCTTATCCAGATCCAGACAGGTGGAAATAAAAAAGGTGCTTCTCCATTTTACTCTACCTTTCTACCATTCCTTACCGCTCATCATGTTCCAGTCCAGATTACACTGCTTCATGCTGCTCTTAACCCTCCAAGTGATATGAGTCGTTAATAACGACTCATTTATGCCTTTGTGAAATGATAAAGTCGTAATTAACGACTCATTTCTTTAGAGCCGTGTTGCTGGGCAACCATTTAATGAATTTCGTCGAACTTTGCACTAATCAATAGTTCAGTTCATTGGCTATTTCAATTCACCTAGCTGAATTATCGAATAGGTCTTCTTGCTTATGTACTGACTAAAACAAATCTTAGCGTCAGTCGCTCAAAACATCACACCGCATGGCAGTTTTCTAATGTTGTTCTACTTGATTGGTTGGTTTTCAATAAACTAAAATGTGCGATCCATGTTGTTCTGACGATATTCAGGATATGTTAGAAGAAGATTATGAAAATCATGTTTTCAGTGATGACAGTGATTTGCCAGGTGACGAAATACCAAAAGCAGTTTCTTTGAGTGGTGACTCATCAGAAAACGAGGATGATAAAAAGAAAGAGAAGCAAATTCTGGTGCCCTAAGTGTAACTGTGGCATACATCCTACTTGCTACCATAAGTTGAAACACTTCTCCCGGCCCATAGTAAAGAGGAGGAAAAGAAAAACTCTCGCAAGTGACTCAAAGTAAAGAATTATGCCCGAAGAGATGTACATAGTTTTGGTTTCTTGTACATAACTTTCTGTTCTTTAGTTTTAAGGTAAATATGTACTCTAAGTCTTTTGTTGCTAACAAAATGGTGAACATTTTATACATTTACGTTTTGTTCCAGTCTTTTATAGTTTTGAAGCTACGTACAGTGAAAGTTGAAACATTGTTTTTTTCAAAAGTTAAAAAATGTAATTCACCACCCGCAATAAAATGGAATCAAGGCATGTACCCAATATTATTACATAATCACATTCTCTAGTTTATACTGAACAAAAAGATATGTAATATGATATATTTTACTGTCATTTTGTATTTTTTATGAATTTTTAAAAGAAACTTGTACTAAGACGTTACAGTCGCTTATCACTTAAGAGGTTTTCACATATCACTTGGAGGGTTAATTAGATCCATCCAGCATAATCTGGACATTCCTTGGCTTCTCTTTACTTTCCTTCACAATTCGTGTTCATGGAAGCCATTTCTTTTCATTTTCAACTTAGTCTATAACTGTGAGGTTCCTCAGTCTGCCAAAACTCATTCAGTATAAAATAAAATTAGGAAATACCTGAAAAAGATACATTAAAAACAAAATGGCATGTTTCCTTTGTAATAATACTAACAATAATAATGTTATTGACTTTTCGTGCCATAAATTACTTTTATGGTTTTCGGAGATCCCAAGGTCTCATAGGAGATTTTTACATGCCAGTAAATGTATTGACACAAGGCTGATGTATTTGAGCACCTTCAAAGACCACCAGACTGAGCCAGGATCGAACCTGCCAAGTTGGGGTCAGAAGGCCAGCGCCTCAATCATCTGAGCCACTCAGCCCGGCTGCGTTTCCTTCTTGAGAGAATATTAGATTCTATCTAATCACACTTTCAATTTTTTATACGATTATTTTTTATGTATTGATGAATATTATTAAGAAGTGTAAAAACATTTATGTTAATGTAGCATTCATATTGTGCTGCCTCTCCATTTTATTATTATTATTATTATTATTATTATTATTATTATTATTATTATTATTATTATTATTATTATTACATTGTTCTGGAAATGATTCAAGGGTTGTTTAATACATATTAGTAAATTAACAAATTATATAATCTATATATTATATAACATGTCCTGACTGACTGACTGACTGACTGACTGATTCATCATCGCCGAGGCAAAACTACTGGACATAAAGATATGAAATTTTGGGGATACATTTATATTAAGGTGTAGGTGCTCACTAAGGAAGGATTTTTGGATATTCCGTCGCTAAGAAGGTGAAAATGGGGGTGAATTTTTAAAATGAGGATATCTGTATCTCAGACGTAAAAATTGGTATTTGGAATCTCCTTTGAAAATAAAGGAACACGTATTTTTGTGTTCTTGGATAATCCAATGAATAGGGGGTGAACAGGAGTGACAAACGGGGTTAATTTTTAAAAGACTATATCTGGAGATTATCTCAGACATGCAACATATTACAGATTTGAAAACTGGTATTTGGAATTTCCTGTAAAAGTAAAGAAACATAAATATCCGTTTTCAGGAAATCCACTTAAGGGGTACTGAAAAAAGGGGTGAATTTTTAAAATTAGCATATCTACAGTATATCTCAAAAACTTAGCATGTTGCAGGCATGAAAATTGGTATTTGGAATCTCCTTTAAAAGTAAGGAAACACGTATCAATAGTCTATATTGATAGTTTAAGTACACAAGTATGAAGGATGAGTTCTCCACCTAATCAATACTTTATTTTACATAGTGTCAATATTATTTACATAAAAGGACAGTACCGGTTTCGACCTGTAAATAGGTCATCTTCAGCTGTTGAAGAACCTGCTTAATAGCGACTGTACAGAATAAATACTACTAAAATTAAAATTAAACAAGAATGCCATTAAAATAAACATGAATGCCACTATTCTAAAAAATACTTAAGGTTAAGATATATACATATGGTACAGTTTTGGGAGTTAGAGGACTTTTTCCCTGGCCCCATGATTTCTATATATTTTAAAAATTATATTTGCTGAGGTTGGATACAATTGTAAGTGTTTATCAAGAATCACTGACATTCTGGTGTCAAGTACGAATATCTATGTTAAATGCCAATACTATGTCCAACAGTTTTATGAGATGTTTCAAAGTGCATTGCTGGGCAGCAAATATGCGGGGACGTCGTATTCATTAGAATAAGAGGGTCAGTAACCTGTTTACAGATACATAGCTTATTCTCAGTCTATTTCAATGCTGAAAAACATGTTAGTGAATGCCACTATACTAAAAAATACTTAATGTTAAGATATATACATATGGTACAGTTTTGGGGGTTAAAGGGCTTTTATGCTGGCCCCATGATTTCTACATATTTCAAAAATTATATTTGTTGAGGTTGAAATTGGATACAATTCTTAAAGTTTAAGAAGAATCACTGACATTCTGGTGTCAGGCTCGGATATCGAATGTTAAATTCCAACACTATGTCCAATGATTTTACGAGATGATTCAAAGTGCAAATTGGGCCGCAAATATGCGGGGATGTCATGTTCATTAGAATAAGAGGTTCAGTAACCTGTTTACAGATACATAGCTCACTCTCAGTCTATATCAACGCTGAAAAACATGCTAGTCTATATCAAACTTCCTTGTTGAGGTTTACGTTGCTGTGTGCAACATATTGAAATCAATGAAAGTGATTTGTGGATGCTCCCCTCCTCATACTTGCGTTCCCTCAGGTAAATTTAAAAAATCTGAGAAAGAAGAAAAGGAAGGTAGGTATTAGAATAACTGATAGAGAGTGCCTGTTAAATAGGTTGTGTGTGTGGTTTCTTTTGTTTTTTATCTCTCTCTCTCTCCCCCCTCAAGCCTAGTTGGGAGCGTGGCTTTAAGAAAGAGAGGTGGTGGGGAAGGGGAAGCAGCTTGTGGACGAGGTAGTGTGGGCTGGGGTGCGTCTGCTGGGGTATGTGTGGGTTTGTTTTTGCTGACTCTTTAAATATGTGTAAATAATATTGACACTATGTGAAATAAAGTATTGATGAGGTGGAGAACTCATCGTTCATACTTGTGTAAATCTATGTAATTGTCCACTTTTGAAACAAACTATCCCAATATTTTGAAACAAAGTTGCAGGATGACACAAAAGTAAACATCTGTTTTAAAAGAAATATAGTGAAAATATGAAAGAAATAAGGTTATACTTATACTTTGTTAACAATTTTAAGATTCATTTCACTTCTTGCTTCACTGTATTTCTGGGCAAATAACCTCTAGTTCATCACATGGGTCTTCAAAATAATCACATTCATAATCATTAACAGTTTGTACATTTTCACTAAAAGTGTTATTATTAATGGCTTCGACATGCCATTTAAGGGAGGCGTTTAATTTCCACTCTTTTCCGAAGTGCTTACCTAGTTATTTGTCAACATCTTAAAGATTCTGTGGGTTTACATTCACATCAACATCAACAGGTAATGTACTCATTAACATTACACTTGCCTGTCCTGCCTTTGTGATCTTGCTCTCAATACCTGTGTTCAAATAGTAGTCTACCTCACTTGTAACTACAAAATTGCCTCTTTTTGTGCAACTGAGTACAATTTTTTTACACTGTAAAATCTTGAAATAGTTGACTAGCAAATTTCAGATAAACCTGTGATTATTCTTTCCAATTCAGTGGTTCCCAGGTTTATCCAATCACTTTCACTTTCACTGCTGTACCTTTTGAACATCTCATGATATTCATCTGGACTTGTTGTGGTCGTCATGTTCTTCAGGTCTTTCTCATTGAGTCCAAAAATGCTATCCGATGACAGATATGAGTGTCCAATAACTGGAAATACGAGTTCTAATTATTTTTTTTGCCTCATTCTCCAGCCACATATAAACAGACACATTGTCAGGGCGTGGTTTGCTTTGAGATGTGCCTGTTAAAACAGAGAGATTGTAACAGTAGAGTTGTCTGGAATAATAAGCTGACTGATCACTTAATTTTGGAGAAACAAAGTTCTTTTGGCAATCATAGGACATTAAAAAACAGTCCTCCCCTTTCTTCCTTCAGATGTTGATAAAAATTATCTGCTTATTTTTTTGTGAATACTGTAGTTCTCTTCAACATTAAGGTTGATCTTTCCTCTTCATTCTTTTCAAACTTAACACATTGCTCAAGTTCCAAGCATGTAGTGCACTCATCTGTGCCTGGAGAAGAAAACCCTAAATTAAACCTGGTATAAAAAATGTGCCGAAAGTAAGCTTCCTTTACATGCAGTTCTACTTCTCTACCTTCATTATACATATGCAAGTTCAGGTGGACACTCCAAAACATTGTCTTCCATATTAAACGAAACTATTTTCCCAAATTAACACTAAACTTCCAAGCATGCACCGACAAGAGAATGTAAACAAATAGTCGCCAAGACAGTTTGATGTCACTTGTAGCAATCTGATTGGCTGAAACGGTCATGTCCGTTTTTGATATAAATAATGATACCTCCAAACATAGTTTCTCTAAGTTTCATTTCCGTATTGATTGGATACACGTATATAGACAAAAAAGATGTTCCACCTATCAATACTATTTATTATGTTTGGAGGTGTCTGATTATGAAAGAAACTGCATATTTCTATGTTAAAAATGAAGTAACTTACAAATGTTTGTTTATGAAAGATATGGGCCACTAATTCAGAGAGAGCATAAAAAATACGATAATAATCTATTCTTAACTCAATTTTGATATTGGTGGCGCATGTCTGTGTTTGATATTAGGCACCTCATATACGGTTTTTAGTCATCCATGTCACAACATCATCTCATTTCTTTGTATCACTGCTGTAATAATATATTCTGAACGAATGACTTCTTGAGTAAGGTATTACAACATCAGTCGTATTAATAGCTTGCAGTAAATTTCCAGTAGCCGAGATTAGGTGACCAGACTTGCTATGGTAATTTTAGCCCATTACCAAGAAAAAGACGTCATCAAGCTTGCAAGAGTCCTTACCCCTTCCATACTCTGAAGAGATAGTTAAAGCCTTGTTAACGCCTACTTTTTGAAGGATAGGAGAAGGGATAGTACATCAGATCTTACTGGACCATGTGATACGGTACATGGAGGGAGATTTTGGAGCCTTTATACATCAACGACAAGAGCTGGAGAGGATCTATTGGCCAATTCTAATCTATTCTATCATTACATCGGAGGAGGGCTGTACGTCTTGACATTGGATAAGGTCTTAACTGCTGAAGATCTTAACTTAGTTCACTTCGCATCTGAGTAGAGCACTACTTAAAATGACTCTCATTGTGACCTGATTGTCTCAGTGACGAGAGTTAAAGTCAACGAGGGACCGGTTTTGACTGATATAGGACAGGAGATTTTGTTATGTATTTAGTTACGCTACAATCCTGTAATATGGAAGAATACAAGTGTCTTTTCTCCAAGAACGTAACCCAAGGTGGTTTTGCTATTGAAATTAGGACTCATTATAACTTTATGTAAGAAGTATTGTAGGAAGTGTTAAAGTTAGGAAGGTCATTGTTCAATTAGTGAGCTATACACGAATCAGAAATAGGACTGGTATCTACAACGAGAGGTGATGACGCCAGCACGAGAGGTTCATCAAACATCAGCTGCTACATAGATCGTGTCTACAAATGGTGAGTTAATGGCATAAATTACTGCAAGTCTCCGTGCAACAGTTCAGTTTATTAAATTTTATTTCATTCAGTTTTCCTTTTGCTTCCATAAGTTCAGAGTTCGTATATGCATCGTCACGTTTTTCATCCTAATAAATAGTTATTTAATTTGTTATTGCACAAATTCTTATTAACGATCCTTAAGTTCAAAGTTAGAGTGTTAGTGTTTTGTCACTCCACCTCTGGGAGTATTTAGAGTCTCATTTTACCTGTTGTTGTTGTTGATGTTGTTGTTGTTGTTGTTGTTGTAAACAAGGTTACGTTTACAAAAACACAACTTCTTTATTTACTTCACATGTAAAATTACAATATTTATACTAACAAAACTGAAAGTTATCTCGAAGCAAATTGAACTATGAATTTGGAGAAAAGAGTCTGTCTTTGTACACTATATACATGTTGGAGTATTCACATTCACTACTATTTCGGAAAGATAGTCCTTGTGACATGAAAAGTTCTTGATAGTCGAAAACTATCAGAAGCACTGACGTAAATATCTCAGAGAGTCCTTCCTTGTTGAAGTGTCTGAGTTCATTAACGTAAGTTCAATGACTGAAGAGTTCCTACTTAGCAAAACTAAGTTGATAATGGGAGCTCGCATTAGCTAGGGAATGATAGTGGCATATAATGGTAAGAGGAGCGGTGACTCAAGGTGAGACCTCTTACTGCCAGAAATTCAGTCCACCTGGCCGAAGCACATTTTCAAGAGGAGTAGCCTCCGTGCTCGACGTAGGGTGTATTCTGGAGCTGGACACCGGGGTCAGTGGGCGTCTGGACAGACTAGGAGCTCCTTTTTATAGCACACACGACGTTCCAGGCACGCGCACTGAGAGCTGCGCGTCGAGGCTCGAAGAATAACACACTGGCACGCGTGTAGCTGGCTGGCGGGTCGAGAAGGGAGCGGCGGACATACAACAGTTGTTGTTGATGATGTTGTTGTTGTTGAAGCCATAAGTTTGAAGGCTGGCACCCATCTTACACATTTTGTCACACATCTGTTAGCAAAAGTGGGTACGTCACATATTGGCGCCGCAAACGTGGAGCTCGAAAACCATTAAGTACTTGTATAAGAACGGCTGTAAAGAAGATAGAATCAGTGTTTTAGGGGTAACTGTTGTGTATCCACAGTATATTTTATTTTGTGTGGTGATTTGGCTGAGCAAGAGGAGAAAGACATGACGCTGCGCAGTGGGCACGTGCTGAAGGGTAGTACTTTAAGTAATTCTAAGGAAGAGGTAGATAAGTGTGTAGAGGAGGAAACAGATAATAGGAATGAAGATAGCGAAGGAAATAAGAGTAGGAATGATGAAGTTACTATAGATTCAGACGATAGTATGAAGGGGGGGCAAGGCGGAGGTTAACCCTAACAATGAAAGTAATACTAATCAGTTACTAGAAATGATGCAGTTAATGTTAAGTAAAATAGAGGATAGTAAATCTGAAATAAAAAATGAAATGGAACAAATTAAATCTAAAATTAAAAATTAAATGGAACAAAGTAAATCTGAAATAAAGAATGAATTGGAACAAATTAAAACAGAAGTGGAACAAACTAAATCAGAAATTAAAAATGAAGTAGAACAAACTAAATTAGAATTAAGTAAGGCATTGAACGAACACAAGGTTGAAGCTAATAAAAGGACGGACAAACACAGCAAAGAGTTAAATGAATTATTTAAACAAAATGAAAGATTTAACAAGCAGATAGAGGAAGAGAAAGAGACAACTAAGCAAAACAAACAAGAGGTAGAAAAGAAATTTGTAGAGCAGAGGAAGGAGTTTTTGGAATTAATGGAAAAAGAAAGCAACATCACCAGAGAGGAGTTAAAGACACAGGTGACAAGTATTAACAATAATGCTGAGACCCAAAAGGAGGAAATAAGAGAATTTAAAGAACAGGTACAAAACAATATCGATACGGTTAAGTGTATAATAGAAGACAACACTAGGGAACAAAGAGAAAAAGTTTGTGATTGTAGAAGGCAATACAGTTGAAATTAAGACATTGAAAGAAAAACAGAACACATTAGTGAATGAAATTGAAAGAAGAGAAAAAGATGTAGATAACCGCATAGCGATAGCAGAAACACGCATAAGGCGAGAAGTAAGAGATAGACAAGGTAAAATTGAGAGGCAAAGTTATGGAGGAATTTACAGTAAGGAAATAGAATGACCAAAGTTCAATGGGAAACAAATAAACCCACTAGAATTTCTTAAAATAGTAAAAAAATGGTTTGGGAAACTGATTGGGGAGGGATTTATGGACTGGGAAGAGGCGATCAACATTATTCATCAAACTTTTGTGGGAAAGATGCGTTCCTGGTTTTCAATCTATAAAAGCAACATGAAAAGTCTGAAGGAATTTAAGATGAAGTTCACAGACAAATATTCGAATGAACACGTTCAAAGCCGTGAAAGGGAAAGGGTAGTATTTGGGAAGTTCAAACACAATGAAGGTGTCTCTATGACTGAATATTTCCTGTCACATGTTATGATTTGCCAGAATTTAAACGGAATCATGGCTGATTCAGATGTAGTCAGATTACTGTTACGACATTTTCCGGACAGGGTACGCAAAGCAGTGTGCATGCAAAGTATTAAAACTACCCAGGAAATGGAGCAGTTATTAGGGAGTTTTGATGCACTAGGAAACATTGGGCATAGAATAGGAAACCTGCATAATTGTGTTCCTCATAGTGAGCCAAGGGACAATAGGAGACAGCAAAAATAAAAAATCCTAATCGGTTTCAGCCACGGAATAACGGTAGGAGCGGAGCACCTGAAAATAGAATGGGAATTGCCCAACAAGATAGAGGACAAGTTACTAATGAGCCAAGTGTAGATACACGAGCGCAAGCTTTAATCTAAATGCAGGCTGTAATGAAGGGTTAGAATTCCAGCCTTATCCACAAGTAGTTAGAAATTGTGTTATGAAACTATTGCCATATTACCTAGATGTTAAGGAAGATCTTATGTATGAACCAGATCATAATTATTTGGATTCAGGTGAAGAAGTGGTTAATCCTGTTGTTAAATTAGAAGAATGGGGGCGTATGTTAATGTGTTAATTGATATAGGAAGTTAGAGATCATGTATTAGCTCAGAATGGTATTATTTTTTAGTTAAACGGGGTATTAAGATTGAAGAGATGCCTGTTAAGTCAACATTCATTATTACAGCTGTTGATAAAAGGTCAAAACAAATCTGCAAGCAGGTAACGGTTCCGATTAGTACAGAAGATTTTATTTCTGTACAGGTATGTCTGCTTATTCCTCACCTGGTATTTGATCTCATCTTGGGATGTGACTGGCTGATCTTAAAATCAGCCCAGTTAGATTACAAAGAAGCAATGGTAAATCTGAAGTGGGATAATAGGTAAGTCAAACTCGAACTGAAAAATGGAATTCAGGGGAAAATGAATGTTTGTGTTATTGAGGTTTCTAGATTTGAGGAGAAACCCAGAGAGGGGTTTAATTTATGTCAGTTGTGGTTGAAAGAGGATCAGAAGGATGCTTTATTTGAAGCTGCAAGTAACAGTAAATTAGAGGAAGTCCAGAGGGACAAATTGTTGGCAGCGTTATGTGAACACGCTGAGCTTTTTTCTGAGAAACCTGGTAAAACACATGTTTATGTACATTCTTTTTCAATACTGGATGACAGTCCTTTTAGCGGGCCATGGTATGCTATACCACACAAATATACCAAGGCAGTTGACGATCAGATACAAGCGATGTTAGCTGATGGGGTGATTGAAGCGTCAAATACCCCATATTTAAATCCTTTAATTGTGGTGCCTAAGAGTGATGGAAGCGTGAGATTGTGTATTAATGCATGAGAGATGAATAAATGTATTTGTGCTGACTTCAGGGTTTTCAGGGTAAAAATGGTTTTCATCTGATGATTTAAGAAGTAGCTTTTGGCAGATCCCTTTGAGAGTAGAAGACAGGCCTCTTACAGCATTTAGTCATAAGTACAGCTTGTATCATTTTCAGCGCATTCCCTACGGGACTAAGACGAGTTCTGCAGTTTTAATTACAGCATTAAATATAGCATTACATAATGACACAGGGCATTTCGCTACGGTTTATAGCGACGATCTGGTCATATCTTCTAGGACCTTTGAAGAGCACTTGTATTCTTAAAGGAGATTTTTATTAAGTTAGAAAGGGCTGGTTTCACTTTGAAGTTAGACAAGTGTGTTTTTGGTAGACACCATGTATCTGTGCCTGAGAGTTCAAGGATTGAGAATATATTGAATACCAGTACACCTAGAAATATCAAGGAATTATGGTCGTACGAAGGTAATCCCAAAATTAAAGTCTCTTGCATTGACCTGTTTTTTTCTACAATGGTTTACATCATTTTACAGCTTGAATATTTAGCTATTTTTCTACATAATCACCATTTCGGTCGATGCATTTTTCCAGATGCTGTGACAGTTTTTGTATGCCCATGCCATACCAGCTCGCCGCCATGCTGTTCAGGAAGTTGTGAACCCATCTTTCACCTTGCACCCATCTTGCGCACACCTTCTGGTATTTCAACTTTTCCGTTAAAATTCTATTGAGCAGCGCTTCGGGAAACCTCAGGAACCAAAGTGCAGAGATCATCCAGGGTGATACGCCAATCTTCACGCATGATTTGCTCAACCTTCACGACTGTCTGATGGTCTCCCGCTCCTTTGCTCGTCAATTGGCGATGGATTTCAATCAGTTCAGTACCTTTTACATTGAAAAACCTAATAACTGCGCGCACTTAGCACTTGGCGATAACATCCAATGGGAGCTCCATTCTCAGCGGCTGCCAAGCCAAGACTGAGCACCTCAGCGCGGCGTGCAAATGTTTATATGCAAGCAGGGGAAACACTCTTCACAATATTGTGACCAACAGCCACACGAACAGAGTTCTGTGTTTATAAAAAAAATAGGAGACCTTACTTTTGGGATTACCCTAGTATATAGGGGTATGCAATTTTTTCAGATGCTTCGTACTAAGATTTGCAAACTTACTTGAGCCGTTTAGAGATTTGTTGAAAGCTGGCAGTAAGTGGAGCTGGACAGAATGTCACCACAAAGCTTTCAATAATTTGAAAGAAGGTTTCAGGCAAGCGGTTGTTCTTAAATACCCTGTGGCAAATAAGAAGTATGTGTTACTCACTGACGCATCTTACTACGGTCTTGCTAGAATATTATGTCAAGAGAATGACAACGGAGACTTAGGAATTGTGTCATTAGTGTCTAGAGGTTCAAATGCACTGGAGAAACGGTATTCTATTACCGAGCTTGAATTCCCAACTTTTGTCTATTCTTTAAGTAAATTTAGGATGTACGTCTTAGGTGTAAAATTTTAGATTAGGACTGATCATCATGCTCTTTTCTTTATACCTACATGTAAGCTACCATCCAATAGGATGTCCGGTTCCATGGCTAGATGGTTAGCATGCTGGCCTTTGGTCACAAGGATCCTGGGTTCGATTCCCGGCAGGGTCGGGAATTTTAACCATCATTGGTTAATTTCCCTAGCATGGGGGCTGGGTGTATGTGTTGTCTTCATCATCATTTCCTCATCATGATGCGAAGGTCGCCTACAGATGTCAAATCGAAAGACCTGCTCCTGGCGAGCCGAACCCGTCCTGGGATCTCCCGGCACTGAAAGCCATATGCCATTTCATTTCATCCAATAGGTTAGTAGGTGGATATTGGCCTTACAAGAGTACGATTTTTCTGTCGTGCATATAAAAGGAAACGACAATGTCGTTGCTGATCTGTTGTCCAGAGATCAGAAATTGTGTGACAGAGGAAGTCTCCTGAAAACACAGGAAGGCATTTTAATTTGTGCGTGTCTATAGTAAGGACAATAAGCCTGCTCTAAACAGATTATGCAACCTGTTGGTAGAACAGTCTGTGGATGAAGAAAGTTGCTATTTGCTTTACGTCGTACCGACACAGATAGGTCTTATTGCGACGATGGGACAGGAAAGGCCTAGGAGTGGGAAGGAAGCGGTTGCGGCCTTAATTAAGGTACAGCCCCAGCATTTTCCTGGTGTGGAAATGGGAAACCACGGAAAACCATCTTCAGGGCTGCCGACAGTGGGGTTCGAACCCACTATCTCCAGGATGCAAGCTCACAGCTGCGCAACCCTAACCGCATGGCCAATTCGCCCGGTGACGAAGGAAGTAGGGAACATTTGTCTGTACTTCAGGGAGGTGAGCAGGTTACTGTGATTCGCGGTAGACATGTTTTTAAATTGTTAGATGGATTTCTACCTAGAAAATGTAGCGAACATAAATGGGCTATTTATGTACCCAAATCACAACGAGTGGAGTTAATTTGGTTCATCCATAGGGAATTAGGGCATTATGGTGCTAATAAAGTTCTCTATGAGATCCAACAGAATTTTATCTGGGATAAGATGGGAAGAGAAATCAGAAAGGTTCTTGCCACTTGTGATCTATGAGAGCGAAGCAAAATTCCAAACCGTTATTTAGAGGTACATTGCCAGGCAGTAATTGTAGAAAAACCTGGTGACTTGGTGTGTAACGACCTCTTTGGACCTATAGTTAAATGGCAATATGGTTTACAATATATTTTTGTTTTGATAAATGCTTTTTCGAAACTGGTCAGATTATACCCTATGGGGAAAACAACAGGAAAATCTTGTATAGTGTAATCCGAGAGAAGTATGTCCCTGAATTAGGTACTCCTCAGAGAATACTGTCAGACAGTGGACCACAATTTACATCAAAAAAGTGGAAAGCCGTAATTAGTGAATCAGATGTTACTCATGTCCATTCATCCATCAGAAATCCTCAGAGTAACATGTGTGAACGGGTGATGAAAGAATTTTTGTGCATGTTCATATCACTAGTGCATGAGAGACATTCTGCTTGGGTAGTGCAAATATCCCTCATTGAGACATGATCAATGCTGTACAGCATGAGAGCACTAGATTGACACCATTGCAAGTTAATTTCAGTAGGACGCCACAAAATGAATTGGTGAGAGTATTGGGGATCACCGAGGAGCCACAGCATAATGCTGAATTTTATATAAGATTGGCCAGAGAAAATCTTGTAAAATCTGACAACTTTTGAAAGAAGCAGCAAAGATGTAAGGTACTGGATGAATTTGAGGAAGATGACCTTGTTCTTTTAAGAGTGCCCATGCTGTCCAACAGTGAAGATAAAGTCACAAAAAAGTTTTTCCTTTTATATCAGGGACGTTATCATATACATAAGAAACTAGGACCTTGTGCTTATAAATTAGCTGACAACACTAGCATTCTGTTTGGCTCATACAACATTAGAAGTTTGTGTAAATATATTACGAGTCTGGTGGATTTTCCGTAGAAAGGGGATGTAGGTCAGTAGGCTAGGCAACTCTTATATCTTACATAAAGTACCTATCGTGGAGAGGAGTGACCGGTCTCTGGAAGGTGGAGTTTCCCGAGATCTTTTTTGCTGTCAAGTCAATGGCGGTGTGTGTGTATACGATAGACACGAGTTCATTACCAAGATTACATCTGTTCTCCTTATTTATTGCCATGTACGAGCAATCTAGAATTTGATTTGTTATAACAAGGATCATTAATATTGGAGATTAAGATTTGTAGATTACCCGGGAAGTCATCCTAAAGATTTGCAATAATTTTACCCTAGGCTAAAACCACATGAATGTGTTAGCGTGTGTGAAGGAATAGTTATACAGCAAGAACATATAAACACTTGACAGAGTAATATGGTATACTTTGTTTGTGTTATTTTGTACAGGTGTAAATTGAATTGTCAAGTGTTGCATACTCTGGATTCATGAAATCAGCAAAGTATGGTGAACATTTGAACAAGTGAGACATCAGAAGCTTGCTAAGTTACAATTTTATTTATTTTTTTTTTTTTTTTTTTGGAAATGTTGAAGTGTAAAGTATTATCTGTTGTATTTAAGTTGTATGTGGAATCATCAAGATGACAAACAGTCAGTCGTAGAAGAGACCAAGATGTAATGTTGTAAAATATTGTTTCATGTGTTATGTTGTACAATGAGGGAATGTAGAGCTGCTTTACACACAAGTGTAAACACAAATGAAATATAAGTGGCAGAGTGTATGTGTGAGCCCTCAACTGAAGTGCCACTTGTTTCGGGCTTAGAGGGGTGAATGTGATGTTTGGAACATCCCAGCATGTACAAAATTATTGAACTGTGTAATTAATGGGAAAGATGTATATACTTAATTAGTGGTAGGTCATTTTAAATTATTATGTTTATATATAGGGTTTTTAGTCATCCATGTCACATCATCATCTCAGTTACTTGTATCACGGCTATACCATATTCTGAACGAATGACTTCTTGAGTAAGGTATTACAACATCAATTGTATTAATAGCTTGCAGTAAATTTCCAGTAGCAGAGGTCAGGTGACCGGAATCACCATGCTAATTTTAGCCCATTACCAGGAAAAATACGTCATCAAGCTTACAAGAATCTTTACCCCTTCCATACTCTGAAGAGACAGTTAAAGCCTTGTTAATGCATACTTTTCGAAGTTCTCTACACGACGCTTTGATTGCCCAGGAAAGTTCAACCTATGTGAATGGACGTTATGGAACAAGAGGATGGATATACAACGATGGATAGGAGAAGGAATAGTACATCAGGTCTTACTGGACCATGTGATGTGGTATATGGAGGGAGATTCTGGAGCCTATATACATCAACAACAAGAGCTGGAGAGGGTCTATCAGTCAATTCTAATCAATTCTATCATTACATCAGAGGAGGGCTGTACATCTTGACATCGGAGAAGGTCTTAAATGCTGAATATCTTAACTTGGTTCATTTTGCATCGTTATCTCAATGATGAGAATTGAAGTCGACAAGAGACCGGTTTTAACTGGTATAGGACAGGAAAATGAAATGGCGTATGGCTTTTAGTGCCGGGAGTGTCTGAGGACACGTTCGGCTCACCAGATGCAGGTCTTTCAATTTGACGCCCATAGGCAACCTGTGCATCATGATGAGGATGAAATGATGATGAAGACAATACATACACCCAGTGCCCGTGCCAGTGAAATTAACCAATGATGGTTAAAATTCCCGACCTTGCCAGGAATCGAACCCTGGACCCCTGTGATCAAAGGCCAGCACGCTAACCATTTAGCCATAGAGCCAGACATAGGACAGGAGAAATTTTGTTATGTATTTAGTTACACTACATTTCTAATACGGAAGAATACAAGTGTATTCTCTCCATGAACGTACCCCAAGGTGGTTTTGGTATTGAAATTAGGACTCATTATAACTTTACGTAAGGAGTACTGTAGGAAGTATTAAAGTCAGGAAAGTCATTGTTCAATTAGTGAGCTATGCATGAATCAGAAATAGGACTGGTACCTACAGCAAGAGATGACGATGCCAGCACGAGAAGTCTATCAAACATCATTTGCTACATAGGTTGTGTCCAGATAACAGAGTCTACAAATGGTGAGCTAAAGGCATAAATTACTGCAAGTCTCCGCACAACAGTTCAGTTTACAAAATTTTATTTCATTCAATTTTCCTTTTGCTTCCGTAAGTTCAGAGTTCGTATATTCACCGTCATGTTTTTCATCCTAATAAATAATTATTTAACTGGTTATTGCAGAAATTCTTATTAACGATCCTTAAGTTCAAAGTTAGAGTGTACTTAATGGTTAGTGTTCTGTCACCCCACCTCTGGGAGTATTTAGAGTCTCATTACCTATTATTATTATTATTATTATTATTATTATTACAGTATGATGAAGACAAGACATACACCCAGTGCCCATGCCAGTGAAATTAACAATGATGGTTAAAATTCCCGACCTTGCCAGGAATCGAACCCAGGACCCCTGTGATCAACTAGCAGGGGATCTATCTGTTCGCCAACATGGATTTCGGAGAGGACACTCGACGCTAGATGCAGTGTGGGAGGTGGTGAATACAGCAGAAAGGACACAAATGGGCAACCATCATTCCCGTAAATTGACACTTCTTGTGACCCTGGATGTGAAGAATGCCTTCAATTCGGCAAGATGGAGCGACATGTTGGTAGCTCTTGAGGAAACTTTCAAGCTACCACAATATCTTATGCGCATAATGAGAGATTACTTCAAAGATCGCACTCTGTTGTATGAAACGGAAGATGGAGAATAGACAAAACGCCTGACGGCTGGTGCAGCGCAGGGATCGATCCTTGGTCCAGATCTTTGGAACATAATGTATGATGGCTTGTTACGTTTGGAGATGCCAGAGGACACGATGCTTGTGGGCTACGCTGATGATGTGGCTGCCTTGATAGTAGCTCGTAATGTTGAAATGGCTCAAATCAAACTGAACCAGGTGATGCGGCGCATAAAAGAATGGATGATGAACCACAGTCTAACATTAGCCGAACACAAAACGGAGATAGTTCTTCTGACGAGGAAAAGGATCGAAACTCTTGTACTAATGACTGTTTGAGAGTTAGTGATTGAAACATCTGCGAGCACAAAATATCTAGGAGTGACACTTGACTCCAAGCTCACATTCTGGAATCATATTCAGAGAGCGACAGACAAGGCAGTAAAATACATTACTGCACGTAGCAGACTAATGGGAAATATTAAAGGTCCGAAATCCAGCAAACGACGTCTTCTCATGTCGACGGTTCAGTCAGTTCTCCTATATGGCTCTGAAATCTGGGCTGAATCCTTGAGATTCGCTTGGTATCGGAGAAGGACAGCTGCCGTACAACGGAGAGCGGCTTTACGTATTGCATGCGCATACCGCACGGTTTCCGAACCTGCAATCCTCACGGTGGTAGCAATAGCCCCAATAGACCTACTTGCATTGGAGCGACATGAAATCTGGCGTACCCAAGGAGAGCTGGGAAAGAAATGTGCAAAGAAGCGTGCCTTCAGTCAACGGATGAGGCGATGGCAACTCAGATGGGAAAGTGACCCTCGAGGCAAATGGACCAAGCGACTGATACCACACTTGGATATCTGGGTTGAAAGGGCCCATGGTGAAGTAAATTACTACCTCACGCAGCTTCTAACAGGGCATGGATATTTCCGGAAATTCCTGCATAAAGTGGGCAGAGCGAATGACGCAGCATGCATATACTGTGATGACATTGACGACGTATTTCACACCTTTTTTGTATGCGGCCATTGGACGATTCAGAGAAGATGTGTGGAAACTGAACTAGGAGAATTGACAGCAGATAATATTATTTTGGTGATGCTGTGAAACCAGGAATCCTGGGATCGCGTGGCAGTGTACGTGGAGAACGTCCTTCGTCAGAAGAAGAAGGATTTGGAAGCATACGAACGTTCGTAAAGGAGAAATGAAGAAAGAAGACGTCTGAAAGACAAAGCACGATATCACCCTGAAGTAATGCGAGAGCGGTTCCGGGGTGATGATACACATCATGGGAAAAGGGTGTGTGGTTTTTAGTGGGTAAGAATCCCACACACTTGTGGAGTGCGGACCCTTCACAAGTGTCTTTTGAAGATTTTCCACAATCCCTCGTTAAAAAAAATATTATTATTATTATTATTATTATTATTATTATTATTATTATTATTATTATTTACATAAGGAGTACTGTAGGAAGTATATGAACAAGTATGTATTTATATTAAAATTAAGGTGACCCGGCACGTCACATTTTGTCACACATCTGTTGACAAGAGTGCGTACGTCACAAGTGTAGATATCAAATAGGGGAGAATGCAGCCCTGTCTTGTACCCCCTTCTGCTCTGAAGTTTCTGGACATTGCTTGGTTAACCTTAACAGTCGTCGTGTTTCCCTGATAAAGATTCTGCGCAAGTACCACCATATGCTGTTGGACGCCCATTTCTAGAAGAATGGTCCAGAGAAGTGTCCATTTTACCAAATTAAATGCCTTCATGTAATCAACAAAGCATAGAAAGGTCACAACATTGAACTTCATGCCCTATTCCACTATCTGCCACAATGTGTGAATATACTGGATTCTAATTGTCAACATGCTATAGTTTTCTTATCTTTTCAGACAGACCGAAGCGTTAATTATTTCAAACATGATATTATTCAAATCATGATACTACTCATGATGATTGATACATCATTGTAGCACTGTGCTCTTGCGCTGATATGTCAAAGTAGCCTCCAAAGGTCTCAACAGGAATGCAGCCTAAACTACAATCAATGATGACAAATTGCTTCAGTTGACATTGGACAATATGTTAGCCTGCTGCATTAGTACTCAAGATTATGAGGCGATCCATTATTCCTAGATCATATGTCACAATGGGTGAGATGGACGTATGGAATAGTGTCAAAGTTGTAATGTCAAAGTTGCAAAGCATGAAATTGCAAAATTTTTTACCAAATTTTGCAAATTTGGCTCAAAATGCAAAAATATTGACATAATTATGTGGACTCGCTCTTTGATTCAAGAAGCATGACGAAGTTTCTCATCTAATAAAGCAAATTCCCATCCTATGAGGACTTTCAACATGAGAATATCTTGAACTATACACAGTGTTTAGGAATATACTGTAGTTGGCAGTTCATATAGAGTAGGTAAGAATGTTGATGTGACTACCTCCCAGAATTTCAGTCAGTAATCATGATATTGAAAAACCATTTTCAAGATAGTGTGATATAATGTCTGCTGGAGAACAGCTCTGACTCCCTCGCAATATGGGACTTATGGTACATCTGTCTTTTAAAGACTTGTGTGTAAATTATGTGCGTAGGCTAGGCCCTGCTTGTTAAAGTGGAAGGATGAAATTTTTCCAAACATCCATGCTTTAACATATGTGACCCATTGCACGAAAAGGAACCCAAAGTTGGCAATGGAAATTTTACAGCAGAACTGAACAAAACTGTCTGGGGTGTAAAAATTGCATTTCTATGTTATGACTTCTTGTGCTACTTGTGGGTATTCTTATACCAAGTTATGAAGCAATTAAGAGTCTTCGCCAGTCGATGTCATGAAAACTTTGAACAATTGGTAAGAAAATTAGTGACGGCTATAATTGTATTTTTCTAAAAATACACTTTTCTTTATAACAACAATCAATAATTAATATCTTTTGAAGCATGAACTATTTTTTAAATGTTCAGTATCTTATGCATAGGCATAACTCATTTTTTAATACATATGTAAAAATAAAATATGTTTACTGCAAATATGCTATTATCTTTTAGTTTAGCTCTTATTGCTGAAAAGTGGAAATAAAATTTAGAGAAATTACTGATGAAATAAAATTAAAAAATACACCAAAATAATGCTTTAAAATGAAAAAATTAGGCAAAATGTTTCAACAAAAACAGGTGCCTCTAGTCATGAGAGATAGGGCTTGTATGGGATGAACACAAAATTAACATTATATAAACAGTATTTCATACCAATTGTAACATACGGACTAGAAACGCTGGTAACTAATAAGAGACGAGGTAGTGAGATCCAAGCAGTAGAAATGATATTTTTTTAAACATTGGTTAAAAAGACAAAAAGAGATAGAATTCAAAATATTAAAATCAGAGAAGAGCTAAATATAGAACCGTTAGTACAGAGCATACAGAAAGCAATACTGAGATGGTTCGGACATGTAAAAAGAATGGGAAAGGAACGGGTAGCAAGAAGGGAATTGGAAAGAGAAGTTAAGGGAGAGAGACCAGTTGGAAGACTGAAAAGAAGGTGGATGGATCAGATTTAGAAGGACATTAGAGAAGCTGGATTGGATGTGGCGGAAGTAATGGAGCACGAAAAGTGGAAGGACAGAAGGGAGTTGAAGAGGCTTGTTAACCACACCCAGGTGACTGGAGTGGGACACTGATGATGATGATGATGATGATGATGATGATGATAGATGGCTTTGATTGCTTTTGCTGACCACTCGTGTATATGATGGCTGAATGATCTTGCTGAAGTCTGGAGGGTTATACCCAGGAAATTGAATTTGTTCATTATGATTAATGGTTCATTGTACAACTCGAGGATGCCTTTAAGAGTAGATTTTCCACCTTTCATAAAGGTTATTTGAACTCTTTTTTTTTAAATAATTTCAAAGTGAGTTTCATTTACTCATTTTTTGTTCTATCAATGTTCTTTGTAATTCTAGTTTGTTTGAGGACCCTAATACTAAGTTATCTGCATAAAGTAATAGTGTCATAGATTAGAGAGAGTCAAGTCGTGTTTCTTAAAATGTGCCTTAAGAGTTGGAAAAATGACCCCCACAAGACGAGTTTAAGAGCTAGTGAAAGAATCGTTCTACATAGAGGACCTTAGGATGAAATTATCATTGCCAGCTACAGGACCATCTATTAGAGCATAGACAAGCAAAAAGAAGAGATCAACCAAGATTTTTATATTACTGATGCCATGATGGACACAATGTGGGCCAATAAGAATTAAGGTCAAAGGCATATAATAACAAGACTCGCTATTCATGGTTTCCACCATAAGATATGTTTAATCAGATCATTCCACAACCCGAGTGACTAATGTATATATGTACTATGTAATCAAAGGTGTACCAGGTATCATCTAACCTTGTGCCACAAAAGAACAAAATGAATATAGTAAGAATTAATGCCGATTTGGGTAATCCATTTTGATGATGCTTGTTGTTTAAATGGACCTAACATCTAAGGTCATCGGCCGGTATTCCATTTTCTTTTGTATTTCAATCAAGGATGTATATTATTATTATTATTATTATTATTATTATTATTATTATTAGCACTCAGGATGAAACAGACTAGTATAACAGAGCAAGATGGCCATGCAGTTAGGGTCATTACAGCTGTGAGCTTGCATTTGGGAAATGGGGAGTTCGAATCCCACTGTCAGCAGCCCTAAAAATGGTTTTCCGAGGCTGTACCTTAATTAAGGCCACAGCCACTTCCTTTCCACTCCTAGCCATAAGACCTATCTGTGTTGGTGTGACGTAAAGCAAATTGTAATCCAAATAACAGACTAGAGGTATGACTGTGCGATCCTAAAGAGATGTTGTCATTGTCCCAGCTTGTCTGTGAACAATATTTAAAATGTCACTCCATATGGCCTATCCTCCTTATTTTCCACTGCAAACCAAAGTATTATTTCCCTGAAAGAAGCATTGTTATTCTCATGCCAATAAACCAAGATTAATAGACAGCTTTCCTGCCTACTTTTGTAACATCTTTACTCGTTCAGGGTCCAGTGGCACTAAAGAAGGAATTGGAGAAGTGCAAGTTGACAGAACAGTGATGAGAGTACAGGGAGCTAAAAGTTGAGTAAGGAGGGCATAAAGTGTTAAGTATTAAACTGTAGAAGTATCAATCAATCAGTCACTACTGATCTGCATTTAGGGCAGTCACCCAGGTGGCAGATTCCCTATCTGTAGTTTTCCTAGCCTTTTCTTAAATGATTGCAAAGAAATTGGAAATTTATTGAACGTCTCCCTTGGTAAGTTATTCCAATCCCTAACTCCCCTTTTTATAAATGAATATTTGCCCCAATTTGCACTCTTGAATTCCAACTTTATCTTCATATTGTGATCTTTCCTACTTTTGAAGACACCACTCAAACTTATTCGTCCACTGATGTCGTTTCACACCATCTCTCCGCTGACAGCTTGGAACATACCACTTAGATTAAATAAAACTAGTTTATTTTTATTGTTTACCCACCTATTCAATACAATACAACATTAAATCACATGTCATAGTGTGAAATGTGACGGGGAGGACAGTGGTGTGATTGGATTATCTGCTGGCCTATTAGTTGTTTCATGGGCAGTCTCCATTCTCGAGTATACATAATATGTTGGTCGACAGTATTTATTATTCTTTATTATTATTTATTTATTTATTTATTTATTTATTTATTTATTTATTTATTTTTATTATGCAATCTTCCTGCAACAGCAGTAGCTGGCCAGTGCAGTGAGGGTCATGCGCCATTGCCATGATAATGTGGGACACTGCGCCACACTGCACCTCGCTCGGTGTTGAATCTACTAATTGCAGAGTAACATTTGCTTCCCGTTTGCTTAAAAGTTGCCTCTGGTATTTAGTAATTAACTTGCCTCCGATTAGCATTGAGCTGCTTTTCTTTGGATTTTTTCCAGTTCTTGAATCAAGTAACCCTGGTGAGGGTCCCATACACTGGAACCATACTCTAGTTGGGGTCTTACCAGAGACTTATATGCCCTCTCCTTTACATCCTTACTAAAACTCCTAAATACCCTCATAACCATGTGCAGAGATCTGTACCCTTTATTTACAATCATATTTATGTCATTACCCCAATGAAGATCTTTCCTTTTATTAACACCTAGGTACTTACAATGATCCCCCAAGATGAAATTTCACCCCATCAATGCAGTAATTAGAACCAACAGGACTTTTCCTATTTGTGAAACTCACAACCTGACTTTTAACAGTTTATCATCATACCATTGTCTACTGTCCATCTCACAACATTATCGAGGTCATTTTGCAGTTGCTCTCAATCTTGTAACTTATTTATTACTCTGTACAGAATAATTATTACAGGGTCAGATAAAGCTTGGCCTACTCTAATTCTCTGAGTTCTATTTTCTAGAAACATAGCCACCCTTTCAGTCACTCATTTGTCCAGTCCAATTGCACTCATTTTTTTCAGTAGTCTCCCATGATCTACCCTATCAAATGCCTTAAATAGGTCAATTGCAATACAGTCCAATTGACCTCCTGAATCCAGGATATCTGCTATATCTTGCCAGAATCCTACAAGTTGAGCTTCAGAGGAATAACCTTTCCTAAACACAAACTGCCTTCTATCAAACCAGTTATTAATTTTGCAAACATGTCTAATATAATCAGAAAGAATGCTTTCCTAAAGCTTATATGCAATGCATGTCAAACTGACTGGCCTGTAATTTTCAGCTTTATTTCTATCACCCTTTCCTTTATACACAGGGGCTACTATAGCAACTTTCTACTCATTTGGTATAGCTCCTTCATGCAAACAATAATAAAATAAGTACTTCAGATATGCTACTATATCCCAACCCATTGTCTTTAGTATATCCCCTGAAATCTTATCAATTCCAGCTGCTTTTCTAGTTTTCAACTTTTGTATCTTACTGTACAACAGTGCCGGATTAAGGTGTTTGGGGGCCCTGGGCTATTTAAAAATGTGGGGCCCCTTCTTCGTAACATCACGTAAGACTAGCATACTGAAGTCGTTATAGAACTACTTCCACTTAAATTGATGAATAGGGAAGTGTTGAAATAGACTACAATTTTTCTATATTTTTCTCTATTTTTCATGTTAATATTTCATAATGAAAAAACATATTTTACATTTGTCTCATCATCACTATCAAATCGACATACAAAACAGAACTTACGTTTTTGGCACCACTAGAATATTTTCTATCCATTTTACAAGAACATTACAGTTGTAACTTACGAATGGTTCAATAATCAGAGATGAACTGGAAGTTCTCTTCCTGATGCAAAGATATAGTATAGCATGCGCATTCCACCGTGCTTCCCCTGTCCCCTCCCTCTCACTTCCTAGACGTCTTCCTCATTCCCCCTCTGCCCGTACTCGCAAGTTGCCAGATTTAATTTTTCGTCAACAATAACCTTTACAATAATTACATTGCGTAAGTAGCGATGATTCGTGTTTCCAGACGGTAACTGATTCTAGCAGTGATGAAATATTAACGCCGACAGCTGATAAGAAAGAAGGAAGAGTGCGTGTTCGATATTTTGCGAGCGTAAATATTCATATACATGCACGGAGGTGGAGCAGCAGGCCTTTTTATACAATTTTAGGTTCGACCAAGGGCCGGGGCCCCTTGGCACGCGGGGCCCGGGGCTGCAGCCCCTTTAGCCCCCCCGTTAATCCGGCCCTGCTGTACAGTAAATGTCATTGTTGTCATAGGTAAATTTTCATACTTCTTTGGTATTAGTCACCTCCTCTATCTGGACATTATCCTTGTAACCAACAATATTTACATACTGCTGACTGAATACTTCTGCCTTTTGAAGATCCTTGCATACACACTCCCCTTGTTCAGTAATGATTCCTGGAACATCCTTCTTAGAACCTGTTTCTGCCTTAAAGTACCTATACATACTCTTCCATTTTTCACTAAAATTTGTATGACCACCAATTATGCTTGTACCGGGAGGTACACCCCAACGCTGCGCATTTAAATCTTGCACCTAAAAGAACTCCTCTACAAGAGAAACAGTGAACTTGAAACTAGACCTACTTAAACCTTTACTCAGAAGATGTCACTACAGTAATTTGACATAATTTTGTTATTGTGAAGTTTCCAGTACCGTGTGAATTTCTACTTGTTTTGTTTGCCCTTCATCAAGAAGTTTGGACTTTTTTCAACATTTGTCACTACAAAAACTATGATCATGCTCCCTGGTGCGAAGTGGATGAACTTTGATTTAAAGAAGTTTTATATTCGTCTTTTTTTAACTAATTAATGTTCCTTATTTTTGGGTTGGCAATATATATCTTTTCTTTTCGCCAGTTTTGAATTTAGCCAACCACGAATTTCTGTAATTAATTTTCCGCCTATCACAGGCTTAAATGAAATAAGTTTCATAATGATAGATCCGTATTGAACTGTGATTACAATAGAGTAAATTAATGTATTATTTGGGTCCACCTTTTCAATACAAAATGTAAATAGCAGTACAGTGACAAGGTAATGGCCAATTAACATCTTTATTTCTTGCTAGCTCTCCAGTTTAACCTGAGGGAGAGGTCCGAAACTTTACCTATGTAACCTACTTTTCTGAAAGTGTAACTTCTGCTGGCTTATGTAATAACTTCATAAAATCTTTTCACTGTAAATCGGGGATAGAGAGTGATGTACCCTCTCGAGTTCCCCTTCATATTGGTTTGAGGTGACTACGTTTTGTAACTGGTTTTCTTCCTTTCCGTAATGTCTTAAATTTTTTCTTATATGAGTCAGCTCCATAGTTTGGGAATAGCCCCTGTTTCATCGGCCTAGTGCCCTTTAGGTTTTAAGAATTCATATCTAGGAGTGCAAGCATTCGCCTCCTTTCATTTTGTGTTCAGGCCATTTATCTAACTGCTATTTCTTTTACACGAAGGCCCTATAGGTTGGGTACGAGATACCCCTGTTTCTATTTGTAAGCTGGGCCATAAAAGGCCAAAAGATCTAAGATATTTTTGGTGTTGCCTTGAGTAGGCTTGAAAACTGAGAGCCTGTTAGCTCTTTTTCAAAGTAAGATTACTGAATGCCTTTGAAGGATGGATATTATATGTTGGGAGCAAGCGCTCCAGGTATTGAGGGATTTCTGCCCTTGTGTAAATTTGTGTCTTTTGTAAATTTGAGCTGGGAGCTCAGGAACTGTAAAGTGAGGGCTTTAAGCCCACCAATCTGGTCTTTCCTAGAATTGTTTATTGCTACTCGTACCTGTTACATTGTTATTTGTTGATTTTTGTAATTCTAAAGAAATATAACCTTTGTTAAAGTTTTAAATCAATTCGTGACATTGTAGTTAGACCCATTCACCCCAGCACCTTTTTTCACCTCTGCTGGTCCACGGGTAACTCCGTAACAAGTGGTAGCAGAGCGTGGTTGAATGGGTCTCAGTTAAGCCCCTTTTGACGGCTAAACATTGCTTTCGGATCGAACTCTAAGTATTTTCTCAGTCGCTGGAATTTTTTTTCTCTTTTTCCAAATTTATAAATTTCTGTCATCATGTCCGGCCCTCGCGAAGTCCTCCATCCCGACTACTTGCGCAAGGAGGAATTGATTTACGAATTATCTATTAGAAATGTTCAATCTGGAGGCACGGCTGCGGCAGATACAACCAAACTGAAAGAGTCATTAGAGTTACCAATTTGTATCCCAACCTTGGGAGAGAAGGAAATTGATGAGGCTCTATCCACTATCACGGACAATACCACTGAGCTAGCATCCCTAGTTAGTTTTTTTGAAGAGACTGATCCTTCTGCTAATCAGCTTAAAAGAGTACAAGCTAGATTGTTTCACTTTTACAATAGAGTAAGGGACCTATTGTCTCAAACTAAAAGAGGACCATGCTAAGGAGGCTAATACCTTGTTTATCTCTCTGAAATGTCAAATAAAGTTCTTCAGTTGTTGATTGGGGCAGCTACCCCCAAAACCGACCAAGCCACTGTGGTAAACATCGTAAGTGAGGAAGACTCGTACAAGAATGTAGAAAGCAGGAAATCGGTAGCTACTCAACAAACGTCTGCCCCATTGGAAACCGAGTCTGATCGTCGTATATCCATTCCACCATTCTTTTTAAATAATGCTGTCTCTGAAGCTTCTTCACTTCCTAGGCCTTTACCTACTATGTCACCTGGGTTTAGTAGTTTGCCTCACACTTTGGCTATGTTGCTTAGGGGAATTTCCAAGTTTTCTATCAATTCTACTAATGATGTCATTTCATTTTTAAGATTTTTAGTTGAATTTCAAGATCACGCTCTAGTGTTTTCTCTTTCCCCTTCTCAAATTCTTCAGATTATTTACCCTTTCTCCATAGGTGTCCTCTCGGACAAGATAGTCAGAGCAATTGCTGAACAATCGTCTATAGAAGACTTCCACGCCCATCTGCTAGCTAATTTCATTCCGGCTCGAGCCATGTCTTCCCTAATTCAAAGGTATTATTACAGAGTACAGCGACTGGATGAAAATCTCCCCGACTTCATCCAGGACATATAGTTTTATACAAGGGTATTTGCTCTTCATTTCCCAGAGGATCAAATTGTTCAGACCATTGTGGAAGGCATTTCCCCACCCTACAGGTCATACTTGTGTTTTGCGTTGCGTCCTCAAACTTTTGCTGAATTAGAGGCTATGGCCGTCTCAGCCGAAGGAGTTAGGTATGCCGACACCTTACGAGTCGCTAAGGAGCCCGCTCCGTCTTCGAGTAACTTTCGGCCTTAACCTCACCGAACCTTCACCACCAGTAAATGCTATGCGTGTGGGTCTATGGAACATCTCCGTAACAAGTGCCCTTTGATTAAATCGAGTGGGACAAAGAATGGAGCAGGGTCATCACAAGGATGTTTCAAGTGTGGCTCATTTAATCACCTCGCCAAGAACTGCCCTGATGTCAATAGCACCCCTTCCTGTTCAACTTCTGGGGCAACCTCCACCAACTCAAGTAAGGAAATGACTAGTATCTCAGGCTGAGTCCGTGTGTTCATCTTTTCAAAGCTCAGCCCCTATTAAACCGTCCGAAAGCTCAGCCTCGGAACAAGGTAGAAGTTCTTCTAATTCCACACTTGAATGTCCCAAAGAATGCCTTAGGATTGCGGCGGAGACCCCCGCACTTGTACCTTTTCTGAAAGTGGAATTGAATAATGAACCCGTTACCGCTCTATTAGACTCAGGGAGTGTTTGTTCCATTATTTCGGCTGAATGGTATTCTAAACTAAAGTCTGTCTGTAAATTTTCTGACTATCGTTCATCTTTGGTTCAATGCATTTCGGCCAATTCCTCTCCTTTAGAAATTTGAGGTTTCATCTTTGCCAAAATTCGGATTTCTAAATTTACTTGGAAAGTAAAATTGTTTGTGGCTAAGAACTTGTCTTGCCTGGTAATATTGGGAGCGGATTTCATGTCTCATACTGGTCTAGTGCTCAACCTTCAGAGCAAGTCGTGCACCTTCAAATTTGCTAGTAACTGTAAAATTCCCTTGCATAAATGTAATTCTGCATCATGTTCATCTGTTTCGCCTACCCAGGATGAGATGTTGTTAGACCTTAGACATCTACCTGTGGAGCAGGCTGATAGTATTCGTCAATTGTGTCAGTCATTTACGGATGTATTTTCCAATACTCTTGGTGTTACTGACCTTATTGAATACAAGATTGAGGTTATGGATACGATCCCCATTAGGTTTCCACCTTATAGACTATCTCCTCCTAAAATGAAGGCCCTCAAGGAGATCATCGATCAAATGCTAAAAGATGGTATTATTCGACCCTCTAAGTCGGCGTATTTATCGCCTATTTTCCTGGTTCCGAAACCCCAAGGTGGCTTCAGGCCTGTGATTGACTATAGGGCTTTAAATCGGAAGGTCGTGTTACAATCTGTGCCTCTTCCCGACCTACGCTCTTGTTTTTTCATGGTTTTGGAAAGCTAAGTTCTTCACCATCTTAGACCTTAATCAGGCATATAATCATATCCCTCTAGCTGAGGAATCAAAACATCTAACAGCTTTTGCCACGGATTGGAACTTGTATGAGTACAACCGCATGCCTTTCGGGCTCCCCACGGGGGCAGCTATGCTCACCAGACTGCTAGATAGGGTCTTCTCTGACATCAAGTTTGAATACTTATACCATTATCTTGATGATGTCATCGTATTTTCTGAGACCTTTGAAGAACACCTTGTTCATCTGAAGAGGTCCTTAATCGCCTTCGTAAGGCAGCATTAACTGTGAAGTTATCTAAGGCAGCTTTCACTAAGTCTTCCATGTCATTTCTAGACCATATCGTGTTCCCGATGGTGTTTCGATTGATCATTCTAGAACACAGGCCATCCATGATTTCAAACCTCCTAAGGACATCAAAGGTATTGCCAGATTCATCGGCATGGTGAATTTCTTCAGGAAATTTATTCCCAACTTCGCTAACTGAGCGGCATTCTTCACCATGACTACACCTCTCATAGTAGTGGGAGAGGTGTATCTGAGGGTACTTGAGGGGTCTGAGCAACCTCAACTGATATCGGCAGCGACGGCTGTACTTGCCGTCAAAATTATCAACATGTATTTCACATTCTACGGCAACAAAGACACTCTAAAGCTGGAGTTAATCTACCTTCCACCTGTCTACTTCAAAAACAAAAAAAAAAACTTTAAAAAATTTGTAACGGAAAATATTTTTTTTCCAAATTCCTCTGTGTCACCCCTTGGAAGGATATTTGGGGGGGTGAGGGGGGAGAGGTCTGTACCGGGAGGTACACCCCAACGCCGCGCATTTAAATCTTGCATCTAAAATAACTCCTCTACAGGACTTACTAGACTTACTTAAACCTTTACTCAGAAGATGTCACTATAGTAATTTGACGTAATTTTGTTATTGTGAAGTTTCCAGTACTGTGTGAATTTCTACTTGTTTTGTTTGCCCTTCATCAAGAAGTTTGGACTTTTTTCAACAGATGTCACTACAAGAACTATGATCATGCACCCTGGTGCGAAGTGGATGAACTTTGATTTAAAGAAGTTTTGTATTCATAAGGGTTTTTTTAACTAATTAATGTTCCTTACTTTTGGGTTGGCAATATTTATCTTTTCTTTCCACCAGTTTTGAATTTAACCAATCACGAATTTCTGTAATTAATTTTCCGCCTATCAGAGGCTTCTTCCTCGATTTTGAGTGTAACTTTTAAATTCACCAATAAAGGGAGAGGGCGTGGCTGGTTTATTCATGAAAGGTCTCGAAACTTTCCCCGAGGGTTTATAAACTGCAAATTTTCACGTCTCTAGGCCGTGTCAAGCAGGAGGCGCCTCTTTCATCAGGCGATGGCCAACTAATTCATTTCTGTAGCAAAGAAAAATTGTAACTTAAGATATAATATTCATATTGGAAAAGAATATTTATATTTTTTGCTATTTGTTTCATGTTGCATTGGCACAGGCAGGTCTTATAGCACCAATGGGATAGAACAGGACTACGATTAGGAATGAAGTGACCATAGCCTTAATTAAGGAATAGCCCAGCATTTGCCTGGCATACAAGGGGGTACCCAAAAATAACCGGAATAACATTGCCGTGAGCAAAGCTTGTGTAGCACGCATTTCTGCCGCTAGGCATATATAGCGCAACTCATTGGCAGTTCAGTGCCGAGTGTGTTGTCGACCTGGCTTGTTCTGTTCATCTGTGGTGATTGTTTTTGCTAGCGGTGTTTTCTTATTGTTTCGTTTTTTATGATGGCAAGTTTAAGTCAACAACGTGCAAACCTTTTATTGGGAAGTTTTAAGAAGAGTGTTCATCAAACGAGACTCAATTTGTGGCAGACAGGAGACTGGTTCATCAACCACGACAACACACCTGCACACACAGCCATCTCTGTTGAATACCTTTTGGCTAAAACTGGCATGGTTCCGTTGCCCCACACCTGACCTGGCTCCGTGTGACTTTTTCTTACTTCCATGCAGGAAAAGGGCATGAAAGGACACCGATTTGACAACATTGAAGAGGTCAAGAAAAAAACACGGGAGGAGCTTTAAGCCATTTCTAAAGATGACTACAAAAAATTGTTTGAACAGTGGAAGCACCAGTGGGACAAATGTATTAGTTGTAATGGAGAGTATTTTGAAGGGTATAAGGTTGTTTTGTAAATAATTTGAAAATACATAGGTTTTAAAAAATAATTCTGTTTTTTTTTTTTTTTTTTAATTTTGTGGGGTACCCCCTTGTAAATATGGAAAACCACAGAAAACCATCTTCAGGACTCTCAGCAGTGGGGTTCAAATCAGGAGAGAGTAAACATTACCGAGTTACATTATTATGTAACAAATGACTAGCTTAAAAAATTTTAATTACAAACATATATGACTTTCCATATGTCATATGAAATATTAACACATCTGCAGTTCATTGGTTATAATAACTCCATAACCTGCTTTTTTTTTCCTTTTTTAAATTACAAGTTGCTTTGCGTCGCACCGACACAGATAGGTCTGATGGCGACAATTTGACAGGAAAGGGCTAGGGGTGGAAGCAGCCATGGCCTTAATTATGGTACAGCCTGGTGTGAAAATGGGAAACCACAGAACACCATCTCCAGGGCTACCGACGGTGGGGCTTGAACCCACTATCTTCCGAATACTGGATACTGGCCGCACTTAAGCGAATGCAGCTATCGAGCTCAGTACTCCATAACCTTAAAAATGTGAGTTGATGCTGTCTATTTAAGTGAGTAGCAAGTGTCTTTTAGCCTACACAGCAGTTCTGCAGAGAGATTCTCACAATTGTTAGGGATATGGCATATTAAAACCCCTAAAATTTATGCATTTTGTCTACATATTTAATACCAGACTCTCTGGGGGGGGGGGGGGGGGAAACAGCGGAAGTATTATTGGTGTGGTTTAAGCATCCCAATGGAAATGACATCTTGTACCCGAGGAGTAAGACTGTGGACCGGGTCTACTTAGAAAGTAATGGAGTCCCCATTCACGATATGCTCGCCCTTTACCAGCTTATGGGCGAGGTTGTCACACGTAGAGGCCTTGTACTCGACCTAGAAGAGGAGTACAAGGACCTGGTGGGGATGTACGGCCGAAAGGTGTTCGACCCGGCCAAGAAGCACCCAGAGTGCTACTACGTAGCCAGATGGTAGTAGTTACTCTGTGGTGCTGCTTGAAGACAGAATAACACCGACCCTCGGCTCACATTTCTACTCAACTGACCTTCAGGGAGGAGAAGATGACTAGAGGATCAGAAAGAAGAAAATGGCAGCACGAATCCCGGAGCTGTGAAGCTCTGTCCTGATCAAGGCAACGCCTGGAGGAAGAACCCACTTCAACCATGGGCCCTCAAGAACTAAATTTGGGCTCTTAGAGAGCTTGTATAAATAACATATGCTTGTACTGGGACTGGCCCCCTAAACCAGACGTGAGTTGATTCAATTTGTATTGTTTTTAAAAATTGAATAAATGTTGTTACTAGCCAGTAGCGGGTAAACGGTGGGAGTAGTCTGGACACTCTTAAAGTACCTGAGCATGTGTAAACGGCGGGGAAACTACTAGGGCTGCCAACATGGACAGAGTATACTAACAGCCAGTGCTTCAGTTGAGCCAGAGAAGTGTTCTAGAAAATATTTCTACATGGAAGTTTTATTTAAAATTACTTCTTATTTTATAAACATTTTTAAAGAATTTAACCCAGTTCCTTATGTAAATTCATGGTTGAGGGCAGAACAGCAATCAGCAAACGAGACAGCATGCTGCAAGAAGAAGTGAAAGGAACCTGCGGTATGAACAGATATGGGCACTTCTGAAATGAAGGTGAGCTCCCCAAAATACTTTTTTTCCAACTACAGCACTGCTAAAAGCTTTATATCAGGATTCAGATAATTAAAAATGGGAAGGTTAAATAATACAGTAACATACTATCAACACAATAGCATAGGGAATAACATAATATACCTTTAACTAAACTCTTCTAGCATGCTAAGCTCTCACTCAAGGGACTGGACCTTATAAGTGATTCCATAGTATAGCAATGGAATCTTTCAGCAAGGTGATCAAAACCTTAGTGATTAGTTCTCTTCCTAGACCAAACTCTTGGGAGAACTGGATGGAAAGATTAGGAATGATCCCTCGAGCTCCAACCACGAGACCAAAATGACAGATATATCAGCCAACCAGTACTTCTTATAATATGGTATCATGGCAGAAGGCAGTCGTATGTATCGACTCATCGAGTGCTGCTGCTTTTTGAGATCCTATAATTTCCTCAAGAAATCATTTTTCTTCTGCAAAGTTTCACAATATGAGCACTACCCCAAGATGTGACCAAGGGTTTCTTTCTCACAGAGACAATGTCTACAGTGGATAACATCTTGAGATCTGCCCAGAATGGATCTGACAGTGCTCACATTCCCAGACACTTTTAATTGCCTTCTTTTATTCACCCCTTGTCAAGCACTCATGTTTATTTACCTAAGAATTTACTGTAGTATATTCTTTGTATAGGATCACTCCTTTGCCCTTCTGAGGTAATGAACACTGGCCTTGAATTTCTCCTCTTCTAGTTGCATCCTAACTTTCTGCACATTTTGCTACTTGTCAAATAAATGTGCATTCTAAACTATTAATACTTAAAAGTTCAGGTTCTATTTATTATGTAAGTTATGGTTTGAACAACCAAAGCATATGCTTGTCGTACTACATTCCTACCAAAACTACACTAGACACAGATGACCTGTAGAAGCAGGAACATTAAATTAATTAATTGATTATTTATTTAGTAATCAGATACAGGTACGAAGTACTCCATTTTAAACCGACTGTTTAACAATATAAAAGAAACAAACTAAATTTAACAAAGACAGGCCTTAACATTAACAAACTTTTTTTAGAAATTAAATAACAAGAGATAGGCCTGGGAATGGGAAGAAAGTGGCTGCAGCCTTAATTAAGGTACAGCCCCAGCATTTGCCTGGTGTGAAAATGGCAAACAACGGAAAACCATCTTAAGGGCTGCCGACAGTGGGGTTCAAACTCTATCTTCTGGATGCAAGCATACAGCATACCGCATGGCCAACTTGTCTGGTCATATGACTAGTAACATTCTGGCTAGGTTGTCACAGAATCAAGAGCTTACTCCTTTACTACACATTTCTGTTTTGTTTTGAAGAGATGACAGGGAATGATGTCAATTTCATGCAGGACATTTGCTGTTGAGGGAAGGCATTGCTGAAGTGTTAGGTACACACAAGAAACATGAAATAGTGGCCTATTTCAGATCCTACATGAATTAACATGTAACAGGAAATGAGGTAACAAAGATGTGCATTTAAAAGCACCATTAACAACTTTGTGAAGAAAGCATTTACTCAGATCCAACATTTTGAAATAGGACAGAATTTGTTTGGTAATAAACCGTCTCAGGTCAGGGTTATGGGCTTTCACAATTTAAGCAAAGAATGAGAATACGCAGTTAATTTTATTGACATTAGTGGGGGCAGCTGATGACCAGATGGGAGGACGAGGACGAGGACGAGGACGAGGAATCGATGATAGGAAGAACTTAAGTACAGAAATATAATTTAAGAGCATCTAAGGCACGAATTTCAGTGATTTTGAACAGAAGTCCAAGATACCTCATGGCATGGGATTTTACTTTGTCTATATGAAAAGAGAAATTTAGTTTGCTATCATGAATTATTCCAAGATCTTTGACCTGAGGAACAGCCTTCAGCAGAGTGCCATTTATTTCATGCCTGTGGGTAAGCTCACTTTCATTTAAGCAGATTGACATTATTATTATTATTACGATTATTATTATTAACTATGTAGAGCATTTTAGCTCATTTTTATGCATTTCTTGTTTCTGCACTGCAATTTTTGAGCATCGGTTGATCATATGATCATATTAGATCTTTCTTCCAATGTGTCCGGTACTGCTTTTAGAACATCTTACATAATTCTGGCAAGTGATCAATTGACACTTGTTCCTTTACTATACTTATATATAGAATCCCATAACAGATGACCATTGTAAAAAGATGGCAGTTTCTTCTTTTTCAGTAGTGTCAGTCCTAAGATTGGTTTGCAGCAGTTGTCACTTCTCCACTCCTGCTGGTCCTTGGCAAGCCTGTTCAGCCTTAGGTCTCTGATGATCCAGTTGATGTACTCCAGTCTGGGTCTGTCTCTTGCATTGGAGTAGTCGATGGTGGCCTCCAGTAGGTTAGCTAATAGTACCCCCCTGCCTGAAGGTGTGTGGACCCACCAGGAATCCCTCCATGAACAGATTGTGTTCCTCTTTCAGCAGCAAAGAAAGGAAAGTAACAATAAAAAACAAATTCTTGAAAAACACAATTGTTTATTGGATTACTAGTTCTTTATACATAAACATTTCCTTACAGCTGCGAAGTACAATAGAACCAAAAGCATAATCTATATATTTTATACTGTATAATTATATTTCACCAACTGATATAGTACCATCACTCAATAAAAATTGGTTGATTTTCATATCAGTTGTTACTGTACAATATATTTCACAAACTAAGATAGCATTCAGTATATACTGTATAAACAAATAGGTGAAATTCGACAGAGAAAAATTACTTAAGAACAAGATTTTTGACACTTTCATATTGATATAAAAACATTAGTATTTCAAGACCACAGTAAATGAACTTGTAGGTATGGAAGAAAATCTCATGTTATTGCCAACATCACATACTAAATATTCCATTTATTCCTCTGGACAAGTAACTAAAAATCCTTGGACCATAAAAATCTGACATTTACCATGACCTGGACAAAGTATACTTAATTATCCTAAATAGAATCATCCTAAAAGCACTGGATGCCTTCAGGATTTGAATAATACAAATACTGCTGAATTGAATAAGGAACTCAGTATTCTAAAACTATTATACATAAACAGAATTGAAATTTATTCAGATCTAAACTGTAGGATTATGATAAAAGTTAAATAAATTAAAACCTTTTCAATACCAGTCATGATGAATTAACCATTTTCATATATGGAAAGGTGTTTATTATAATCTTGCTACATTCAAAAGCACCATAGGCCCAAAGTTTCAGTTGTCCAATCATAAACCAAAATCATAAGTATTTTGTGAAATAGCTCAGCATTTATTCATACATTGGGAAATGAACAGAAATAGAATACTGAAAATGATACATGAAGTACGTTACTACTTTCAGCAATTTTTCAAGTCAAATAACTAATATGTAAACAACATATAATATGTGTTAAATTATATATTTCATTCAATGCAAACTTCAACTCTTGGAAGGAACTGAATAAAAAAATTAAGGATTATTATAGATGTTGCACACACTTTCAACATCTCAGATCTAAAGAGGAATGGTGACCGAGTGCCATACTCTGTTTAGAACTAAAATACAGTATAGCATTATACAGTATAATATAAAAGTTATATATCAAACAAAAAATTATAAAAGAGAATTCTTGAAGTTTACAAAAATACCCGATGCTTCAACAAATTCCAGAACAAATCAATATTTAAGCATATATAGAAAGATAAGAAAACATACCAGGATCCTATCTTCCTATTATGTGACTTGATTTGTAACTTTCCATTTGTTCCTTTTCATTATTTATGTTTAAGTGAAGTTTTTCTGTGTCAAAGACAGTAACAGTATAATTTCCTTATTTCTATTTAAATCCCAATTAGCAAAATATTAGTAAATTAATCAGTGTAGATGGTGTCATATATTCAACTATTTTTCCTAGTACCTATCTCAAAAGGAAGTACACAGGTGTAACTGCGTAGTGAAAACTAGTGAAACAGCAAAATTACGGAGAATGGCCGTCCCCCATTTTTCATTCGCCAGCTGGTGTATGTTCTATTTCCGCTTGAATTTGACAGTCTTTGTGGAGATACCAGTATAAGAAAAATATCAATAATTTCTTTCTAATATTAAATATTTGTGAATCAGTCTGCCTCTTTTTGATAGAGGGGAGAAACAGAGCATACTCCCAGGAAATCTGAATTACAAATCTATAAGTGGTCTAATCAAAAAAGCTGTATCACTTAATATGTATATGGCAGTCTTTACCAAGTGCAAAAAGAACAGTAAATTAAATATTCAGGCAACAAGAGAAGAAATTGACTCTAAAGATTCATTTCCAAGTCCTCATGTTAATAAGGAACTACAGGTATTATGGGATGTAATCCTTTACTAAACAGTAAATGATCTGAGTAGGAAAACATTCAGAAGATAAGGAATATCATTTTACAAGTTAGTGAATGTGAAATACATTATCTGTGTCAGAAGTTTTAAAAAATAAATCAACTACCATTTCTGAAGCATCTGAGAAATTATCATGATTAGAAAAAGGTCAAAACCATAAAATGAAGCTAGTAATGGAGTGTTTAACTGGAAAACATTTACTATTCTCCTTAAATGACCATTACTTTGATAAGAAGTGTGTGTGTTATGATTTGCCATGTTCAAATACAAACTTTCAGTTACAAGAATAATTTGGCAGTAATAAATATTCACAACAAACTGCAGAAATATGGGCTGATAAATAAATGGCTTAATTTAAAAAATTAACAAATTTACATAACAAATCATACTGTGGTCTTGGAAGTGTCACTAATAGTTGGAATGCCATTATTAAATAAATAATTAATACAAGTACAATCAATGAGGAAGGAATACATATGACTTGTAGAACATCATATGCCACCTCATGCTTAGTCTCCATCATCCTGTGATGCACATACTCATTCCAAACACGTTTCTGCACTATTCACAAAATAGTGTGTGTTTAAACAACAAACTTTAGGCAACTAGAAAAGATAAAGCTACTCTTAAGGGTTATTTCCTTTGGGGGGAGCTTTTACATGCAGGTTTGAAACAATTATGGAAACAAATTCTGAACAATTGGAAAAAGAACATAATTTCACCTCCAATGAAAACTAAAAAAGAAAAAGTGAAACTTGACATGTGTGGTTCATAACAACTTTATCACTAAATCAGACTTCAATACATGACCCTCTCAATCATAACCAACTTCACGAAAAATTATTAAATATAAAACTACATAACCAAATACAAAATTACATAAGGCAATTTACATTAGCAAGTAAATTAGGCTAATGTATGACTATGCTTAATAAAAGGTCCTTTGTGGCTGCATTATTTGGACAACAAAGCAGAAAATGAACTTTCAACACTATACTGTATTTACTGGCACCAGTTAAGTTCAACTCATTTCTTTAGCCACATGAATACTGAAGTGAAAGTTAAACACAGCCAAAGACAGCATAAATGAACAAAAATTAAGTGATTAAAGAATTCTATCACTCAATTACTTTCTTTTACCACATACATAAAGAAAGAAGCAATACAGCACAACACTATGTGAGGGACAGTAAGAGATATGCCATAATGATATAGAAATAAATAATCATATTATACAATTTTATAGACACAAGAATGTCTCTTCCTTTGAAACATCAGTTAATGAATAATGATGATGATTAGATACATATTTTCAATGGTAATATGCATATAACCATTCTCATGCATAAGCATGAAGCACAAAAAAAACTTTCATATTTTAAACATTTTTTAGGGAATGACCACTCTGAAAATGGTTGCAATATTTACAGCTCATTAATGATACAAGAACTGCAGATATCACACATACCGTACATATTTTTTTTGTCTGAGTTTATTTTATTACTACAATGACAGAAAACGTGTTTCATTTCTAACACGGTTTCAATAGATGTCCACTGCATTACACAAATATCTCCTTAAATACAATTAAATACAAAGGAATGAATAGAGGTTTATAAACTGTACAAACAAAATTGATTACATATCAATTCAAACCTAAATAATTATGGGATGAATTGACAAACACTGAATTATTAGCTAAATGGACCAGCTCCAGGGTTACAGCCACATTATCAATGCCACTTTACACTGGATTGAGGACACCAGACAAATTCAATTTATACTTTCTCTATGTCTTCACCATGAAAAGAAGTACACTCTTCCTTCACTTAGAAAATAAATACAAAGACTCTTCGAGGCCTATAACCTATATAAACCATTCTGTCTCTTCCCGTATTCTCCTCAGATTACACGGAATGTGAATAATTTATTTGTGAAGTATTCCATAACTCATTTTTTCAACAGTATAGTGATACCCAAAGAAAAGACTCAAGGTAAGGTAATTATTTGAGTTGGTACAATCTCTGGTCAGCACGATATTCTCATGCAGTCTTTTCTTGAATATAACTGGCTTTATTTTCCTTTTTCAATGGACAGAAGTTAGCGGATTTTTGGAGCTGATCTATCATTAATAGTTCCTGTTCTCCGCAGGGTAGTCCCACGTCGTATCTGGTCCATAAGTGACTCATGACAAAGGGCTGGGTCTGGAAGTGTGCGACTTGCAATGTATTGGCGTACTCTGACGGCTTTTAGTTGGGTGCCATGTATTTGTAATTGTTGCTGTTGCAAAGCTAATTTTGTGTTGAGAGTTTGCAGAAATCCCTGCCCTGGCCCTGTAATTCCTCGCTGAAGGAGTCTGTTTCCACTATTGGGATTTAAATCTTCCGAGTGTCGTCTAGAGTTCCTTGGACTTAAATTAGGAGCTAATTTGGCACTAATTGCAGCAATAAGTCCTGATCCCGGACTAGTTTCTCCCACTCTACGGTCAGCGCTCTGAGAGCGGATGCTACTGTTACGACGTAGTGAACTTGGACTTGCTGGCTGATGTTTCAACTCTGTCAGAGTGCGGACAGTATCAGCCACGCTAATTCCAGGAGACTGTGATTGGGACTGAGGAGGAGTATTTCCACCGCTGTCCAGCAAGAATGCTGGAGGGGGAGGCAAGTTTTCTAGACTACCACCAACTGGAGACAGGGTACTCTGGCGAGCTGAATTCGATATGGACGATGTCCTCCGTATAGGGGGCGGTGGCTTCTGACCTTGCACCGAGCCTCTTCGTAACAGTGCATTTTTCATCGTACTACTGGGATAACCTAAAATAAGGAAATATGTCACAAAATATCCAAAGTTTAAACACAGGAATGAAACAAAAAAATCACATCCAAAGAATCACAATTTTTCACATTTAGTGAATACATCATGTACATCCTTTCAAGCAATACAATCTAAAACAATAGTTTTAATATATTCAAATGACATCATAAAATATAACAGGTGATTTAAATTTTTGAAATTTAAAAAATGGTTGTACAAGCTTCCTTTAAAACAATCATTATATTTGAAGATGAAAGAACTGAAACTATGATCACCCTCGATTCTCGAAACTGATTATTCACTTTGCAGACAGATGTGTTCATTGAGTCCACTAGGGAGAACCAACACATGAAAGAGAGAAACTCAAGTCTTTGATGTTGAATTGGCTATATTTGGACACTTTTGGTGTGAATTTCCAATCTGAAGTTCCTCTTGTTACAGCAGGAACTTGGACCCAAAGTTGAGGAACTATTCAAAGTAAATATTATTCCTACTGTTCAAATGAAAAGCTCAGATTATTTTCTATTTCCATGACAGTGAATATTTAGAAGAATCATCATTTCTGGAAGATTTTGTACAGCTTACATAGAATTCTCCCCAAAACTACAAGTGGGGACAGATGGATTGTACCACTGGGTTTTTGTGACAATGTTAGTCTGGCTGAGTGAAATAAAAGACACGTTAGTCAATTCAGTAAAATTAATAAAATGGAATATAACCTGTAAACTGATTTGATCTTTGCAGCTGTAATTTATTTATTGCAAACTAATTTATCTGACTGGTTGCCTGGCGACATGGGTGGCTCTATATGTAGCCCAAGGAAGTGCAAACTGTACAACTTAATTTCATTCCATACTAGTCTGTGTGTGTGCGGTTATGTAAGACATGCGGTTAAAATTTGTGAAGCTGAAGTCTCATGTTTGTTGTATCTGGTGATAAATTTTTTTCCTGTTTGTCCAACATAACTCGCTTTGCATTTATTGAATTCTAGTCTATATATGCCTATTTCTCAAATTTACTGGTTGGGTTGATATTGCAAGCGCTATGGAAGATGTGAGCATTATTGTTCTTTTTGAAGGCTATTCTTATTTTCTGTTTCTTGAATGTGTTGTTTACATGGTGGATATGGTTATGGTTGTAGATGAAAGTGGCAAAGTTGTTTGTTATCTTCAGATTCTTTAATTAGGTTTGTTTTATGTGTGTTTTTGACTTTGAATATAAAATTTATGCCATAAAACACCGCAGATTCTCAGCCATGGGTCAACACATGGTCGATCATAACCACAATTTTAACAATATACAAGAAAAATTAACCATCCAAAAAACCCTACATAAAGGCCCCCTGCTCAATATCACTGAAGATTTCTTCATCAACATCAAACAATTTATTAACCCGGATACAAACCTCAATGAAATTACTGAAAACCCCAACATATTGTTTGAGTACATTAAACATTTGACCGTTAGAAAAGAATATACATATTGCCACATGTACTTTCAATTCAGTGTTCAAAAACAAGTTTAATGGCTGGTGTTTTACCAGTTTGATTCTCAGTTATGTTTTGAAAATGCTATCATAATTACAGTTGGCCACCAAAAATGTTTTAGAATGTATACAACATCATATTACATGTATTTCCAATTGGATTTAAGGTTATGATGATCCAACTGTGGGGGCAAAACTAGTCCCATGTGTATAATACAATAGTTTGTAAAATAAATTACTAATTAGGTGGAAGCAAATATGGAACATGAGACTAATCTACTTTGACACGTGAGTACGCAATTTATGTTGGCAGTCAGGTGACAGCATCATCCGAGAAGATGAGCAAGCAGGAGGTCTATTTTCACCTGCACCAATGGAATATTTTCCAGCAAAGAAGAAAAATTTGGTGTTATTCATTTTTTTTAGTGGCAGGAGTTTGAGTTTGCAAGGTGCATAGGCAAATGAAGGCAGTATATGGAGAACATGTTCTATCAAAGTATCGCGTACCTGACTGCCACAAGCGTTTCCACAAGGGACGGGGATGGAAACTGACTTGGTCGAGCTTTCATCATCACGGACACTCTGGTGGAACAAGTCGACTGGATAATAATAATAATAATAATAATAATAATAATAATAATAATAATAATAATAATAATAATAATAATAATAATAATAATAATCATCATCATCATCATCATCATCAGAGACATCAACATGGATGTGAGAGTGAGTTTCGGTTCTGTACATACTGTTATTAGCAACGGGCTCCAGTACAGTAAATTAAGTACATAGTGCATAGTGCATGCGACGTCAAAGAACCTCTGTATGGATTGTCCTTGCAGCATCTCTGGAGGACAATTTCCTGGAAAGGGCTCTGGCAGGCGATTAACCTTGATGCCAGCATTTCCAACCCAAAAGCAAACAGACATCCGAGCTCCCCTCCGCTGAAAAAGTCCAATTTGGTGCACAGTAGTGGCAAAGAGATGCCGACATATTTTTGTGATCATGAAGGACCCTTTCTCCCCAAGTTCCCGGACCTTGGTCAAACAATAAATTCAGCAATCTCCACTATTTGCGCACAGCAATCAAGGCCAAACGACCCGGCCTGCTGTCCTCTGGAGAGATTTCTCTGCACGACAACGCATGTGCACACACAGCAGTTGTTTTTACATAGAACACGTAGGCAACGTTTTGATGGACAATGTTGAAACACCCATCGTATAGGTCTTATCTATCGTCATGCAAATTCCATATCTTTGATCTGTTGAAAAAGGCATTGAACTGGTGCTCTTACTCAAGCAATGAAGTCTTGGGGACAATGTTTGCAATGGTTTCGATCTCAGCCAAATTAATCCTATGAGCAGGATATTCACTGCTTGGTAAAACAGGGATAAGTGTCTGTGTAACTTTGGAAATTACTTTTGAAATAAATCCTGTTTATTCTGTTTTGATCAACCTGCCCTCAAGTTTCAGTTTGTAAATACCAGGCTTCGTATCTTAAATTTGATTATGAATAAAGATGATTTTTTAAAATTCGTTTAAAATATAAGAAACAGACTAAGTTTGAATTCAACTACATCTTCATGAAAATGCTGTACCTCACCTGTTACCTTCTGTCAAACCTCAAAATTCTTGTTGAATTCTAAATATCTGTAGTACTCTTCTGGGGAGAGAAAATTACTTGGTACATTTGTGAGAAGAGTGATCATTAATACTATCCACTCCTTAGGACAAGATTGGTCTTTTCTTGGATGGTGGGAGGGGAGTAGTATTATTTGTTTTCCTCTCTTTCATTTTGGCTTTAATTAAATGTCTGCTTATATCTCGGATCAAATAACCTCAATCAATGACAAACGGAACTGATTAGGAAAACAAATTTTCGTATTGCTCATAATAAAAGAAGTGTTTGTAATTTTTTCAAAGGCTCAAAAGTTCTTTCCTTTCTACAATAATGATTAGGTATGAACGAACACCCATTTAAAAAAATTAATAATAAAAAAGTTACACCTTCCACACACAAAAAAGAAACAATATGACAATTTAATACACCATAACTATTAATATGATGATAAAGAATTCTATCAGACATGAAAATATAAAATGTTGGTTATAAACACAATACACATCACTATCACATGCAGGTAGGAAGGAAGGTTTACCTGTGGTTGAGAGGGGTCGCCTCCGAGGGCCACTGGGTAGGGTGCTCTCCCCCGAGCGGGGCAGCGTGCAATACTTGCTAGCAGCCTCCAAGCTACACACACTCAATGACATCTCTAAACACACACGCCACAAATAAGGTTAGCTACAGATACCACAGGTCAGTTTGGGATAACTGGAGCATGCAAGTGATCAAACATTTTATTTTACCATGATTGGAACACACAGACTCTCAAGGCAATTGTTACCCCACTTAAAATTATATATGCCCTATATGTAAGTATTAGCTACCTAGGTATATAAAAAGCTCTACCATCTTACAAAGTTGCTAAGTTGCCAGTTAAATGATAATATCGGAATTAAAAATCAGAACTTGAGGCCAACCAGAATGCAGCTCTCAAACAGATCAACCCATTACAAGCATCAGCTCTTCAGATCAGCATGCAATTTATCTGAACAATGAGCTGTACAATTGAAAATACCAGTACCCATAAGTTAAAGCAGGTTATGTTAACCCCTAAACATGTTCAAGGTAACTCGAGATTCATATATATGCTAAATTTTCATCACCATCTCGTGACAAATTTAGTGCCAGTGATAGTGAATCTAAGCTAAGCAAGCCCCAAAGAGACATTTTAAGCTAAGAGTTTATATCAGGTATATGTGGAAAAACACGCATACAAATATCAATCTAGATACTTATCTATAAAGATGTAGGATTAATGATAGGTGCCGGAAGAACCATTTAGACATTTTCAGTGGTTACTTTTAAACTGAAGAAAATTAACAGTAATAGTTATAACTACATTGAAAGGTTCAATTTCATTAATACGAAACCACCTACATTGTCATCAGCGAGGAATTGACAAGATGAATAAGGCTGAAATGTATACTTTCAATGTTTATGTCATTTATGATTATACTTTGTCAACTGGCAGCCTCTGGCGAGAGAATTTGAATAGTGTTTCTCCTATTCCTATTCCTTTACTGTGTTCTTTGTCCACTTCTAGCCTGTCATTATATTTATTAGAATTTTGTGCGTTTCTATGCTTCTTCCTATCTATGCGATTTATATGGTATGGTAATTAGTTTCTTTCCTCGTCATTTGTAGTATTCAGGGCACTGAAAACAAATGCTTTAAAAAATCTTCATAAGCGAGTTTTGGCTGATGGGGCAAAATATGATTTTGGTCAAGAAATTATCTTCAATATATCAGTGCCAAAGCTTGAATTTGGACTTGTGACCTTTAGCACTGACAATATATGAATCATTCCACCTACCAGGTCCACAAAAACTAAGCATCGTTTAGCAATAGTGCCTGCATTACTTAATCCTACTTCTGAGTATAAAAGTAACTTTCTGAAGCAGGTTTGTTTTCTGCAGGTATTTTTGCTAATTAGAATGGTGAGGTGGAGGGTCATGTACAAAGGAAGTGCAAGAGAACAAGAGGTAGAAATATAACTAGTAGAAAAATATATATGTATATTTCTGTATGCAAGATTCATTTAAGTTATGAAACTCAATCATGGTTATGAGCTACCATCTGGTTGAATCAATTTGTAACCTGACTTGTCAACATCTTGACTTTCAGTCCTAATTTTTGATTCCTGGCCAGGCCAAGGGATTTTTATTTTCAACAGTTAATTCCCTTGGCTTGGGGACTGGGTGCCTGTGCCGTCTGCAACTCTCACACCACACACATAACACTATTTTTTACCACACTAACACAGTTTCCTATATATGGCAGATATCATCGTAGGAGGGCCCACCTAGCGAAGGCTGCACCCACATGATGATGATGGTGATGATGATGATGATGATGATGATGATGATGATGATGATGATGATGATGATGATGATATCAAAGAATTCTGGCATCCTGGGGTCTGTTCCACCAATGGACTTTGCAACTTTTCAACTTTGCACTTATCACTTTTCAATTCTTGCAAAGTGCAAAGTCTTTATTTCACCATGATCTAGGTTTTACTTTTAAATTTCTTTGCAAAATGAAAAGTCTTTGCGAATAAGTGATCCGATTAAGTTTATTCCACAGGCAAACTGCATAATACTCCATGATTTTAATGCTTTATTTTTTGCAGCAAACTTGACAGTATAATTGTGGTACAGGTAGTTTTAAAGTTTTGATCATGAAACAGAAAGATGATTACAAGAAGCTGACTGTGCTAGAAGTTGTCAAGGAGAAATGGGACATCCTTTTTGGCAACTTTTAAAATAACCTCTAAAATGATGACAATCATCAATATTAACGAGAGTACTGTCAACACATCCACACACAGAAGAAAATTCACCCCTCATTAGAAATTCAGTTGCTATATTATGTGGATTATCAGGCCAACATACTATGTTAGGAAATATTCCATTTACTATAACATTTAGGACCTTGGTAACAATTCTACAAATAACCTGTATTTGATGTCCCATGCACTGCTGCTACACCGTGCAGCTGGGCACCATTTTCTAACCAATGTAAGCATATAAGAATCTGTTCCGGAGAGGGATTGATTTCTTTTTGTTGCATGTATCAATAAATGACCGATCATTTCAAAAATAGTCAGCCTGTGTTGGGGTAATATGAAAACACTAGCAAAATTCCGTCGAAGTAAGGTCATGAAAATTAATCCTGTCTTTGTACATTCTCTTGTTGGATTCTCCATCACTGTCCTCACCTGATAACAAAAGCACTCGTCGTAACATATTTATATCACTAAACCAAATTCTACACCGAGAATCTAGTCTACATGCTTGTTAATTAACAGATGAAAAGGGAATCATCTCTTTGCAAGATTTATGAAAAATTTACACTTCATTTCTTTGCACTTTGCATTTCTGTACCAATGGTAGAACATAACAGGCTTGAAAAGCGAAAAGATTCCTAACTTTTCCCTTTGCAAGCTAAATCTGAAGTGATGGTGGAACAAAGTCTGAACTGAAAAGTGCAAAGTGAAAAGCTGCAAAGTTTGTTCGTAGAACAGGCCCCTGGTGACGTCAGCATTCTGAACAAACTTTCTGGCTTCAAACTTTTAATGATCTAGGCTTATAGCAACAAAACATGATTAATGACTGCTTATGAAACAGTTGAGACAAAACAGGGATTACTAGAAGTGGCTTTACCTAGTACGTACACGTGTACTATATTACACATGAACATACTAAAAACAGCACACCAACATGGACTAATTTTGTGCTTTCAATCATGATAAAACAAACTGATAAACCATTCATCTCATCGTGAGAGATATTTCTGCAGACCCAAGTCATCCCTATAGAATAGCAGAACAGGAAGATTCTAATACAGAATTGTGTCAACAAAAGAAGAATTCATATAAAGCAAACAATATTGAGAAATATTCTACAAGAATGGAGCTAATTAACAATCATATTGTTAAATTACTAGAGTAAGTAGTGATAGTAGTAATAATAGTAATTACTACTACTAGAGAAAGTTATGAGTACGGTACCTTACTACATGCAAAATAATCTGAAAGTTAACTGTCATCTATATGATGTAAAAGTCCTCTTCATTCACATACTATCAGGTGGAGAGGAAGCTCTCTCTAACATAAAGTTTAAAACAAAATAAATTTAAAAAGAACCCTTTTCCCTCCTAATCCATTGAATAATACCACTTAATCATGGTATTCAAACCTGGTATAATTTGGATTCTTACAGCTATTACGAAACAAAACTCTTACATTCTGAATATAGTACGATGCTCTTCCTTCGCATTTTATTTTCCTCTTCTAGCTTTATAAGGTCATCTTCAATGTATTAATAAATTATATTTATATAAATAATTTGTTATCATGCCTTTCAGAAGGATGGCAAAAAAGGAAGGAAATGGTCTTTAATGCTTAGTATATAGCAAAATCATATCACTACTGCAGTCCAAGATATCATAAACATAATGGTCAACGGCTTTGAAAATGGTGTCCACGGCTTCCCAAATTAAGCAGATGTGCAGCTTTGCTGTATTTAAGGCCACTGCCTCATCCTTCCCATAGCAGCCCTTTCCTATTATAGAGTCACTGAGAACCTGGGGGAAATAGTGTGAAGTTAGGCCAAAAAAAAAAATCACTAACATATGAAAGAGCCAACTACAATTCCATAAATCTTACTCTAACAAGGAAGGACCTACAGTTCTATTAAAACAACGTGAGTGTCCTGACAGCTGTTAGCATGTGGCACTGAGCAAAGGCACACGAGTATTATGTTGCCACATGTCCCAGCTGGTGTTATTACAATCACAATCACCGAGCTCGATAGCTGCAGTCGCTTAAGTGCGGCCAGTATCCAGTATTCGGGAGATAGTAGGTTCGTACCCCACTATCGGCAGCCCTGAAGATGGTTTTCCGTGGTTTCCCATTTTCATACCAGGCAAATGCTGGGGCTGTACCTCAGTTAAGGCCACGGCCGCTTCCTTCCCACTCCTAGCCCTTTCCTGTCCCATAGTCGCCATAAGACCTATCTGTGTCGGTGCGACGTAAAGCATTTAGCAAAAAAAAAAAAACAATCACAATCTACCCCTCTGGCTCTGTGCTAGGCGCTGTGGAAAATAATATCCATGTACAGGATTCATGAGAGCATAACATTAAATATTATTCCAAGGTGGCTCAGCAACAATATTATCAGTTCAAATATCTGAAGACACACTCCACATTACCCTTACTCCTAAGCTCTATTAAAGTTCCTTTTTCTTTTAATGGATCCACCCTGTCTATCTCTAAATATACAATCAGAAAGATTGTTGTCTACATTAATTCTAAGAGTACGTGTTTCAAGAAAATTCAATTCACTTCATCAGCTCACAAATGCAAAAATGTCCTAACATATCTAAATCTTCAAAATTGCATAATCAAAAAAGTACTTAAAAACACAATCTAAAAATTATGGTTGTAAGGTTATCTTGATTCTTATGCTTCACAATCACAATGAATCACAAATTTGATGAACGGCATGTGATGATCTTATAGAAAGTTAAAATAGTTACAATGTTTCACGAGTGTTTATATCGCAAATTATAATTATTTTTTTTAACACAGATAGGCTGTTCACATAAACTACGTGATGATCTTCAGGAAAGTTCTACTGGTTGTCTATGTTCCAACTGTGTTTGGCTAGACAATTAAAAGCAAACAGATCTACTGATGTAGTTTAAAAGTATCCATCCAATCCACGTTTGAATCACATAGTGCCTCGAAAGTCCATTGTCAACTGATGCAATATAGTGAATAATTTGTCTAATGACCTTGTTTGCACTGCTAGTAAACAAAGCATGTCCAATAACGTTCCAGTTTGCACTTAGTTTTTATGCCTGACAGATGTGTGAAATTCCTCCATTTAAGTTTGAATGAGGCAGTTGTTGTGAGTCGTGTGGCAGACTGCATTAAATCTAACCATCATAGTCTTGGGTCTCCCTCTACTTCTCTTACCCACCATGAATGAGTCCGTTATTCTTCTAGGCAACCTATTCTCCTCTACTCGCCTCACATTACCCCCGTTAAAGTCTATGCATACCACATCATCAATAGAGTTTGTTCCTAACTTAGCCTTTAGCTCCTCATTCCGAGTACCCTCCTTGCCATTGTTCCCACCTGTTTGTACTAGCAATCATTCTTCTTACTTTCATGTCTGTTACTTCTAACTTATTCATACGATATCCTGAATACACCCAATCTTCACTCCCATACAGCAAAGCTGGTCTGAAAACAGTCCATTGTTAAGATGGCTTCGTCCGGGAGTTGACTTCTTTCTTATAGAATACTGCAAGTTGCAACTGCGAGCTCACTGCACTAGTTTTGCAGCACCTTGATTCAATCTCACTATACTACCATCCCAGGAGAATGTATGCATGTCCAACCCTTATCCCAATTCTCTACAGAGTCTGGTATGAAGTGAGATGAATTTTTGTAGCGAGTTTTTACAACTTGATGCCCTTCTTGACATCATCCTCATCACAGGAGTTAATGAGATGAAATGAATGATGTGATATATGATAGTAGGAGGGGAGAGGGCAAAACCCAGTGCCGGCAGATAGCCTACTCCTGTCGAATAGCATGAAGTGGTCTGCTCGAAGCTTAATGTCTCCATACGATGGATGAATCATCCACACGATGGACAAATCACCAACAGCGTCATATGCCCTCACTCCGTATGAACACTGCAGAGAGGTGTGGAATTTAAGCCAGGCTTTTGGCATGCAATCTAGTGATTAGAAATTGTATACCACCACCTCTCCTACCCTGTCAGCCAACATTCTGATGGCAAACATTTTTTTGACTAACGGGATTCAAACCGGCTAACCACGGTGTCAGACCAGATGGGAGAATACGCATCCTAAAAATCTGAAATGATCTACCTGTTCTAGTTTTGTATTCCCAACCTGACATTCAATTCTCTAAAGAAGAAAATGTTCCAATCACTTTTAAATACTAACTGGTATGTACAATTTTAAGGGCCAAATTCATAGTCAGCACTTATACATAAGTGGAACCCTTAAGTAATAAGGGATCCCTTATATTAAGTATTCACTTATATGAGTTTACATTTCATAGACAGCAATTAAAGAGCACACTCCTTGATACAGTAAGTATCACTGGAGATGTGGCAATCCTGTATATTATGTCCACGCTTCCTGGATCGTGTAGTTCTGGCTACCGAATAGTGAGATGATCTATTGTGTTTTGTTTATCGAAGGATATCGCGCGACCGCGCGTGTAAAATTTGAGGTTTAAAGATCGTCCATATCGTGATGCACGGTCTATGTTGTATTTGGTTATCAGAATGGATAACAAAACAGCGAGCTGAGACGGTACCTGCAGGAACTTGTGTCGAAGTACATGCACATAATATAGAACAAGTAAACCAACGCAGTTTCTCATCTGAATATGAATGACGTGGGAAAAAATTGTTGTGGACATTGCAAACTATGAAAATGCCCAGTCTAATTTTCTTCTTAACATATTGGGACATATGCATAAAAATGTAGAACATTCTACAAGCATAAGCAATAAGTAAAAGTAAATGCTTTCAGCAAATACTGGCAAGTAAAAGCATTTGCTTAAATTGATATGAATAACCTTTTGCTTGCGCTGACTAGAAAGTGCTGCAAGTTTTTCCAGCATATGCTGACTTCTTAGAATATTCTAACTAGCATTTTCTAATAGCACAAAGCATGCTGGTTGCCGATAAGAGGTTATGTTAGTATAGAAACACGTGTTGACCGCCGTAACCTATGAGTTTTGTATTCGGTGTTATTAGTGTTTACAGCTCGTTTCCATTTCCTGCAGTGCATATTCAGTATTCTACGATGTCCGAGATATCAGAAACAGATGTAGAAATTGACGTAAATTTTCACTTCATTTCAATGATCAAACAGTTACCAGTGTTATTAAGTAAATTGCAAACTCCTTCGACGAAAACAGCTAAATTACAAGCTGTTGAACAGTTACGCGAGAGTTGTGAGAAGAATCTCGGGCGGCAATTCACAGCAGATCAGGTGAAAAAAAGGATCCATAACATGAAGACCGAAGTGAAAAAGAAGAGTGACCGTAACACTACAGGAAACAGGAAGATACAGTTGAAGAAATGGGAGGAGGAACTTCTAAATTTAATGGAAGGACAACAAAATCCATCATTCACTCGTGTACCAGGTATGTCTATTAATTATTATTTTTAAACAATTTGCTTTACGTCGCGCCGAAACAGGTAGGTCTTACGGCGGCGATGGGATAGGAAAGGCCTAGGAGTGAGAATGAAGCGGCCGTAGCCTAAATTAAGGTACAGCCCCGGCGTTTGCCTGGTGTGAAATGGGAAACCACGGAAAACCATATTCAGGGCTGGGGTTCGAGCCCACTATCTCTCGGGTGCAACCTCAAAGCTGCGCAGCCCTAACCGCACGGCCAACTCGCCCGGTATTAAACTTTACTGGACTCATTGATGAAATACCACATCACTCCGCAAGCTGTGTATTAATTAGAAAAATAATCATTAGGCCTAACGTATTTCCTTCTTTTATGAATCATTCATGTGGAGTTCATTTTATTAATCTGTAGATCAAGGTCAGTAATTATATTTCATCAACATTTCAGAAGGATGCGCTGTAGGAGGAAGTAAGGAACACGCAGCTGATATCAATGATGATAGCATATCGCTACAGAGTACGACACCACCACCAAGAAAGTACAAGAAAATAAAATTAGCTGCAGAGACTGAGGAGACGGAAAGACTTTCGAACATGGAACTTCAGAGACTGGTGTTATTGGAACAGCTTAAGTTAGCTCGCATGCAACAACAGGAAGTAGAAGAACGGAAATTAGTTTCAAAATTAAACTTAAGTGAACAAACCTACATACAGTTTGAATGATGTGTGGAACATAAAATCAGAGAAATAAGTGTTGGTATTTGTATTCAACTGAGGCGAAATGATACAGTAGCGTACAAGATGAAGTGAATCACAAATAAATTTATAACGATGTAAGAGTATAAGTTAAATGAAAAACACGAGCCACACAACTGTTAAATTTTGTCATTTCCAGATCACAGTGCTTAACTACTTTCATAGTTAATTTACAGCAACTTGTTGAAACAAAATATTAGCGATTTCATTTCTTCTCTGTGCACCACGTCTTCTCATGTCATCATAACCATATTCTTGTTCACCCCCATCATCATCGTTTTCTTCAGTATAAACATTATCAAAATTGTCCTCATCTCTTAAATGCTTAGAGACGTTATGCAGCACAAAGCAACAGATAATAATGCGTGAAATTTTCTGTAAAGAGATTCTGACTTTGTTTGCTAGTAGAGGGAAATGTCTCTTCAGCTGACCAAAACATCTTTCAATAATTACTCTGTTATGAGCATGCACGCGATTGTAATTTTCTTCTTGTGGATTTTGAGGGTTTCGGTAAGGAGTTAGCAGCCAAGGTACAAGCCCGTAACCTGAATCACCCAACAGTATTGCAGCTCCCGCATGGTCTCGCAATCCTTCATACACACGTGAATTCTTAAATATGCGACTCATGTACAGAACCAGGCCAGCTAGCATCAACACTTGTAAAAACTTCGCTTGAATTGCATGTTGCTTGTACATTGATAGAAGCGAAATTTTTGCGGTTGATGTATTCATCGCCGTGTAGTTGTGGCTTTAAAATAGGTACATGTGTACAGTCAAGAGCACCGATCACACAAGGAAAGTTAAAGCGTTGCTGCCATTCCTCTTTAGCTATATTGATTTCTTGTGGACGTGACGGAAATTTTATCCAGTGATGTGCTTTTAGAAAAATTTTCTCGCTGACGAAATCAATGGTTCTACTAACAGTACTTTGATGCACTCCCGTATCTTCTCCTATCCCAACTTGAAAACCCAGATCGCCAACAAAACGAAGAAATATCTGTATTCGTTCCTTCGATGTTAACGCACCACCACGCATCTCGCCACTTTCTCCCAAGAAAGAGCTCGAAATTAATTCAACATTTTCTTCGTTAAATCTATACAAATGTTTATATGCACGTTCATCACTACGCCGTCTGGGATTATACAGTTTCCTGCGTCGGATATTCACAATTTGTGCCATTAAATCAACCAGAAGGTAACACTAAGTCGTCACAGAAAAAACTTCAAGCTAACTGAGACTGGCTTGGTAAATCTTAAGCAAATGGTTGCATAGTACTAGCACATGCTAGGTTTTATTCATGTAGAATTCAGCATTTGCTGGAAAATTAAGCAAATGCTTGCTAGCAATTAAATACCAGTAAGTAAAGCAACTGCTAGATTATTTTATTCATACATATTCCAGCATATGCTTACAAAGGAGGTAGCAAAAGCATTTGCTAGACTTTATGCATACGTCCCAATATGTTTATAGTTATCCAGATACTCAAACCTATACAAATATTCATTCAAATGTAGAATATCTAGCCTTACAACGCTTTTAATGATTTGACAAATATATCCGTAGTCGTTACATTGTAATAGGCCTAATTAGTTCCCCAATAAAATATAAATGGTATGTTCTGATGTGCGATGCCATAATTTCAGAAACCTCTGATATAATCTGGCAAACAATTGGTTGACTAACCTGATATAATTAGCACAAATCCACCTTAAAATAAATGGTAGTAGGTAGTAGTGCAACACGTTCATTTTTCTTATAACTCAGTATAGTTCTTTACTATTCCATAGATCTACAGTCTTGGTAACTTATCAACTTGTAACACATTTCAAATTAATTAAGCGAAATACCGGTAATTATGATGGTGATGATAATAATAACAAAATAATAACCTGAAATTATGAGGTGGCATAAAGTCTCAAAACAATATCTTCATTAATGATGATACAGTGAGTCCTCTAGAGGTTATGTAAACGCTGTCAATCAAAGGAACAAGAATATTCATAACTCTCACTTTACTAAAACGAAACCTTCTTTAAATTGATGGTCACATTACATTTCGCAGGATTTTTCATCTCTACTGTGTGCACGGAAAGTATTCTGTGAATGAAATGCAACATATTCAGCAAAATCATTATCCTCCATCTTGCTGCAACATAAGTGAGTCACTTAAGTGTGTGTGTGGGGGGGGGGGGGGGGTGAGGCCCACTTATAGTAATAAGTGGGACACTTAAGTAGGTAATATGAAATGAAACTTGGCTTATAAGGGGCACTTATGTATAAGTGCTGTCTATGAATTCGGCCCTAAATCTCGACCATCATCGATTGTTCAACATTATATAGAATACCAATACTTATACTTCATATGGTCATTTTCTATTATACAACAGATCTGTTATTTAGCTCCAAACTTACAATCAACCTGAAATTATTAACAATAAAACTTCTCTCAAATCAGGCAAACGTAGCTTCTCTTTCCTAAGCATCAGATGTAATCAAGCTTTTAAAAATAATTATGAAAGACTTAAGCTTCATAAATGACAATGTCAGTGCTTTAACTGGATGTCAAGGAATGATAAAAGTAGATAAATTATTTAAAATATAGAAAATAATTCTTTGTATAATGTAAAATAAGGTTGGGAATAAAATACACTCATTTGCAAAAAAATAGATAAATATGTGCACAGTGAACGCAGGGGCACGTAAGTGGGAACAGGCACAGGACATCTAGTATTTATTGCAGGATGACAAACACTTGCAAGATGCACTTAGTACAGCGTTGGAACCACCCATAGTATGGAGACAGGTATGGTTGGACACGGAGGCATACAGAAGTTGGATGTTCTCCAGAGAGAGATCGAGATACAGCCATTGGAACTGACCCTCCAAGTCTGCTGCAGTGCCATCCAATCTGATCCCTGATGATGTTGATGGACAAGAAGTCTTAAGACCTTGCAGGCCAAGAAAGCGTGTTAACATCACAAAGATAGGCCAGATATACCTGTGCTATATGAGGCCAGGCATTTTCCAGCTGAAAAATTGGGTTGTTGAGTTGCACTAGGAAAGCAACAGAATTTTCTCAGTGTACCAGCGTGCTGTCAGAGTTCCTTCAGTGGGGAACAGGAATTTTAAGAAATGCCACTCTCATTGGGGCAGTGTACCATTCTATAATGAAGCCTGGATCACTGCGTTGGCAACATCTTCAGATGCGAATTCAGCAGTAGTCTGTATCCAGACAACAATTCATTACCGAACACCACCCAGCACCAATCTGAAAGATGTCATGCTGCCCATTCCTGGCAGAAGTTCGAATATGCTCGACGTTGTTCAGGTCGTAATAACAGTCATAGTTAGGGGTGCTTCAATGAGATACTGCTCTGTTAGCTAATCGGATACGGTACTGGTGGACACAAGCATATCCCCAGCTGCTGTAACATGTCTCTGAATGGTGCGCAGCAATGCCGGTGGAGAACTTACAGCTTGCCACACGATGAAAGGATCCACCCTACTAGTGGTCCGCTGGGGTCAAACCAAGCCTTCTCGATGCGAATGGGTACCCTCGCCTTTCCAATGTGTCCAACACCAATGCACAGTGTAGTCAGAACAGTTCTAGTTTGCATGTGAACATTCAACCCCACTCTCTTAGTCTGACAATGCAGCCTCACACAACTTGTCTTGCTGGTCAAAGGCTTGCCGACTGTATTGTCTGGGTATGCATCATATTCAGTGAACTTACTTCTGTAGCTCCACTGCTAAGGCATTATGAATGTGGGAAGAACACCGCCTTAGTGGCATTTAAGAGCAAGCAATCACCATTAAACATAAATGGGACAGATCAGCCTACGACAATACTGTGTGTTGTACTCGCGCAATTCGTACCAGTGCGCAATTTTTTTTCCAGATGAATGTATGTTAAAAGCATACAATGAGGTAATAAGAGAAATAACAAAGAAAGAGGAGGAAACCAGTATATAAACAAGTCATTCAGTTACATGCTTCAGCTTCAAACTTTCCTCTTATCTTCACAACAACTACACCAGCATTGACTGCTTTGTGGATTCAGTTTTATGGAATTCATCTTCAAATTCTTCACACAAACATTTCAAAACTGGGTTCTGCAAGACTGGTTTTGCTGGACTGAAAATAATTCTCTACATCATGTATCACTGAACAATGAGGAAGTGTGTCTCATTCTCAAGGCTGCACAACAACTTTACCATGTCGATAGCTACAGGGCACAGCGTTGCCAAGATTTGTATACTTTATTATGTGCCAGACTATAGCACCAATGAAACTGCCAAGCTTTTAGATAGGCTTCAGAATACATAGTTTTAACCCACAATGAGAAGGTAATTGTTTAGAAGTCACTGTGTTGATAAAGAAAATATCAAAAGCTCATGCACAGAGAATAAAGTTATAAGGGAGATGTTACTTCTTGTGAGCTACAGGAACTGGCCAAAACAAATGTCCAATGTATTTTGTTACGGACATCCAGAGTTTTAAAAATCTAGTTTATTAATTTAATCATGTGTAGATGCATGCAAAAAACATCATAAAAATAAATAAACATGCAATATTTAATTATAATATCAGAACTAATAACCTTCATTGTGTGCAGCATCTTCAACTTGAATAATCTGACTGCCATAACCACTGGATGATTCCAAAGAACTTTCGCTGGTGCTACCATCTTTCTCACCACCTTCAGTCTGCAAGAAGAAAAAAATTAATACCATTTACGATAAATGAAGACTAAAAATCTGTTACAGAGTATTTTCCTTTCATTCAATATCCACAAAATGATCAAAAGTTACAGAAAACATTGTTCAACGCAATATCCTAAATTATAATGAGGGATGTCAATGAGCTTGGAAGGTTTGGGTAGTAGGAATTAGAAAGTAGGTAGATATACACAAAGTTACATTAATTCAGGTTTTGTCAATGCCAACCTGATCCTGACAAAAATAAACCCAAGCCAGATCATCACCATCATCACCCAAATGCAAATAAATTGGAGCAAATATGATTCCTTTTTATCTTATTCATCATCCCATACTATACTATACTATACTATACTATACTATACTATTACTATACAATTTTAAACAAGATATATTAATCGTAACAGCATCTTCCTCAGCTTCTCTTTCCTTTTATAATTTGTCTGCAGTAACACAGATCTTTTGCCACCTGCGTTATTTTTATCTTGTGTTTCTTCCCTTTTCGTGTATTTATCCAGCTTTCTTCTTAATCTACTGTACACTTCTGGCGTCAAGACTGAAATCTGTCAAGATGGTCACTCAGCGAGTGTTTATGCTCACCCTCCCAATGAAGCTTGAAAAGCAGAAGCAGCTCTGTGGGGGCTGAGAAGAGATGGATGTAGAAGAACTGTGATTAATGAGGAAAGAGCCTGTCTATTTGAAGCCAGCAATTTGTGAACATCTAGCATTTGTACTTACTAGAAAATTGGTATTGTAATACTCCAATTCTCTCATCCTACAGGAGGGGAATTCCTCAAGGCAGTATTATTGGACCTTTATTTTTCTTATATATGAGAGGGTACCCAAAAATAACCGGAATAACAATGACATGGGCAAAGCTTGTGTAGTGTACAGCGTATTTCATTGCCAGTTCAGTGCCGCCTGTGTTGTCAACCTGGCTTGTTCTGTTCATCTGCAGTGATTGTTTTTGCTAGTGTTGTTTTGTTCTTGTTTTGTTTTTTTATGATGGGAACTTTAAGCTAACAATGTGCAAACCTTCTATCGGGAAGTTTGAAGAAGATTACGCAACAGTATTTGTCAAAAAAAGACCTGATTAGTGGCAGACAGGAGACTGGTTGATCGACCACGACAACGCACCTGCACACACAGGCAACTCTCAGACAGTTTTTGACTAAAAATGGCATGGTTCCACTGCCGCACACCTGACCTGGCTCCGTGCAACTTTTTCTTATTTCCATGCATGAAAAGGGGCATGAAAGGACACCAATTTAACAACACTGAAGTGGTCAAGAAAAAAAAAGAGGGAGGAGATGACAGCCATTTCTAAAGATGACTACAAAAAATGTTTTGAACAGTGGAAGCACCAGTGGAACAAATGTATTAGTTGTAATGGGGAGTATTTTGAAGGGATAGGGTTGTTTGTAAAAAAAATTGAAAATATAGATTTTAAAAAGTAATTCCGCTTTTTTCTTTGGTACCCCCTCATATATAAATGATGAGTTAAGAACCGGAATCAGAGATAAGGCCTTTTGCAGATGATGTTATTCTGTACAGAGTAATAAATAATTTACAAGATTATGAGCAACTGCAAAAAGACCTCGACAATGTTGTGAGATGGACAGCAGGTAATGGTATGATGATAAACGGGGTTAAAAGTCAGGTTGTTTCACAAATAAGAAAAGTCCTTTCAGTTTTAATTACTGCACTGATGGGGTGAAAATTAATTCTGGGGATCACTGTAAGGAGCTTAGATGTTAATATAAGAAAAGATTTTCAATAAAGGATACAGATCTCTGAATATGGTTATGAGGGTATTGAGGAGTTGTAGTAAGAATGTAAAGAAGAGGGCATATAAGTCTCTGGTAAGAGCCCAACTAGAGTATGGTTCCAGTGTTCGGGACCCTCACCACGACTACCTGACTCAAGAACTGGAAAAAATCCAAAGAAAAGCAGCTCTACTTGTTCTGAATGATTTCCGACAAAAGAGTAGCATTGTGATACAATTCCTTTAGTTTTGCCAATTGCCACCTTTTCAATACAATAAAAATATATTACAAACTTACATATTTATTATGATGTTTACATGGTACATGTTTTGCTCCTTTTCGTGAGCATCATCAGCCAAATCTGAGATTGTGTAAGATCATAAAACAATTCTTTTGGTTCAAGATTACTCCTATAAAACTAATTGACAATCTTATAACATTTTAAAAGTCACACAACAATAAAATTATGTCTTAAGTTAACACTTTTTGTCTAAAATCTTCTTCAGTCCAAACATTTTATCGCCGAAACTCATCCGGTGAACATCTTTTAAAATTGTTTAAAAATAACATACATACATACATACATACATGTTCGTGGTTCAAGTTATGTGGGTTACTGTAGTCACGTCCTAGTTCGTGAACCATGGGCAACGGCTGAGTGGCCTAGTAAGTGGCCCTGAGAGTCGGGATACCAGTTACTATGGAATGGGAGTGGGCATCTCGGACATATTCTGAGTCCTGGCCCCCCTTGTGCTCAGGCGGCTAGGACTATACAATTCACCGGTGGTCCATAACCCGTTAGAGGAGAGATCCTCACTTGGACTATGTGCAAGTAGGGCAGCATCCTGCTTCATGAATTTACCGAGCTCAGAACATTTTAAGCAAGCCTCGGACCTATGGGAGTAATGGAGTCCCACTCCCATTTGACAGGCGAGGGACTCCTTGGAAACAACTTGGCGAACGAAATGGAATTCGATGGGGAGCCATCAATATTAATGGGGCTTATGGAAGAAAGAAAGTAGAACTGGCTGAGTCAGCAAAGAGGATGCATCTGGATGTGCTAGGAGTAAGTGATATTCGGGTAAGGGGAGATAACGAGGAAGATATAGGAGATTATAAAGTGTACTTGACGGGTGTTAGAAAGGGAAGGGCAGAGTCTGGGGTAGGGCTCTTTATCAGGAATACCATTGCACGCAACAAAGTTTCTGTTAGGCACGTAAATGAGCGAATGATGTGGGTAGATTTGTCAGTTGGAGGAATTAGGACTAGAATTGTGTCCGTGTATTCACCATGTGAGGGTGCGAATGAGGATGAAGTTGACAAGTTTTATGAAGCATTGAGTGACATCGTGGTCAGGGTCAACAGCAAGGATAGAATAGTGCTAATGGACGATTTCAATGCGAGAGTTGGGAATAGAACTGAAGGATACGAAAGGGTGATTGGTAAATGTGGGGAAGATATGGAAGCTAATGGGAATGGGAAGCGTTTGCTGGACTTCTGTGCTAGTATGGGTTTAGCTGTTACGAATACATTCTTCAAGCATAAGGTTATTCACCGCTACACATGGGAGGCTAGGGGTACCAGATCCATAATAGACTATATCTTGACAGACTTCGAATTCAGGAAATCTGTGAGGAATGTACGAGTTTTCCGTGGATTTTTCGATGATACAGACCACTATCTGATCTGTAGTGAACTAAGTATCTCTAGGCCTACGGTAGAGAAAGTGAAATCTGTCTGCAAACGAATAAGGGTAGAAAATCTCCAGGACGAGCAAATTAGACGGAAGTACATGGATATGATTAGTGAGAAGTTTCGAACAGTAGACAGTAAGCAGGTTCAGGATATAGAAAGTGACTGGGTGGCATACAGGGATGCTGTAGTAGAAACAGCAAGGGAATGCCTAGGAACAACTGTGTGTAAAGATGGGAAAAGGCGAACATCTTGGTGGAATGATGAAGTGAGAGCAGCTTGTAAACGTAAAAAGAAGGCTTATCAAAAATGGCTCCAAACAAGGGCCGAGGCAGACAGGGAGTTGTACGGAGATGAAAGAAACAGAGTGAAGCAAATAGTTGTTGAATCCAAAAAGAAGTCCTGGGAAGATTTTGGTAACAACTTGGAAAGGCTAGGTCAAGCAGCAGGGAAACCTTTCTGGACAGTAATAAAGAATCTTAGGAAGGGAGAGAAAAAGGAAATGAACAGTGTTTTGAGTAATTCAGGTGAACTCCTAATAGATCCCAGGGAATCACTGGAGAGGTGGAGGGAATATTTTGAACATCATCTCAATGTAAAAGGAAATCATCCTGGTGGTGTTGTGAACAGCCAAGCAAATGGGGAGGAGGAAAATGATGTTGGTGAAATTATGCTTGGGGAAGTGGAAAGGATGGTAAATAAACTCCATTGTCATAAGGCAGCAGGAATAGATGAAATTAGACCTGAAATGGTGAAGTATAGTGGGAAGGCAGGGATGAAATGGCTTCATAGAGTAGTAAAATTAGCATGGAGTGTTGGTAAGGTACCTTCAGATTGGGCAAAAGCAGTAATTGCACCTATCTATAAGCAAGGGAACAGGAAGGATTGCAACAACTATCGAGGTATCTCATTGATTAGTATACCTGGCAAAGTATTCACTGGCATCTTGGAAGGGAGAGTGCGATCAGTCGTTGAGAGGAAACTGGATGAAAACCAGTGTGGTTTCAGGCCACAGAGAGGAATAGGCAGTTGTGTTTATGTTTTGTAGATCTGGAGAAAGCTTATGACTGGGTACCGACGGAAAAGATGTTCGCCATACTGGGGGACTATGGAACTAAAGGCAGATTATTAAAAGCAATCGAAGGCATTTATGTTGACAATTGGGCTTCAGTGAGAATTGATGGTAGAATGAGTTCTTGGTTCAGGGTACTTACAGGGGTTAGACAAGGCTGTAATCTTTCACCTTTGCTGTTCGTAGTTTACATGGATCATATGCTGAAAGGTATAAAATGGCAAGGAGGGATTCAATTAGGTGGAAATGTAGTAAGCAGTCTGGCCTATGCTGACAATTTGGTCCTAATGGCAGATTGTACCGAAAGCCTACAGTCTAATATCTGGGAACTAGAAAATAGGTGCAATGAGTATGGTATGAAAATTAGCCTCTCGAAGACTAAATTGATGTCAGTAGGTAAGAAATTCAACAGAATTGAATGTCAGATGGGTGATACAAAGCTAGAACAGGTCGATAATTTCAAGTATTTAGGTTGTGTGTTCTCCCAGGATGGTAATATAGTAAGTGAGATTGAATCAAGGTGTCGTAAAGCTAATGCAGTGAGCTCGCAGCTGCGATCAACAGTATTCTGTAAGAAGGAAGTGAGCTCCCAGACGAAACTATCTTTACATCGGTCTGTTTTCAGACCAACTTTGCTTTACGGGAGCGAAAGCTGGGTGGACTCAGGATATCTTATTCATAAGTTAGAAGTAACAGACATGAAAGTAGCAAGAATGATTGCTGGTACAAACAGGTGGGAACAATGACAGGAGGTACTCGGAATGAGGAGATAAAGGCTAATTTAGGAATGAACTCGATGGATGAAGCTGTACGCATAAACCAGCTTCGGTGGTGGGGCCATGTGAGGCGAATGGAGGAGGATAGGTTACCTAGGAGAATAATGGACTCTGCTATGGAGGGTAAGAGAAGTAGAGGTAGACCAAGACGATGGTTAGACTCGGTTTCTAACGATTTAAAGATAAGAGGTATAGAACTAAATGAGGCCACAACACTAGTTGCAAATCGAGGATTGTGGCGACGTTTAGTAAATTCACAGGGGCTTGCAGACTGAACGCTGAAAGGCATAACAGTCTATAATGATAATGTATGTAATGTATGTATGTATGTATGTATGTTAAAAATAAGAATAAAATAAAAAAACTTTTGAAATCTGGTTAGTTGTGTTGATTCCTGTTGCTTAACTTGTATACAAGTTGTTTATCTTTTAAACAATTTTAAAAGATGTTCACCGGATGAGTTTCGGCGATAAAATGTTTGGACTGAAGAAGATTTTAGACAAAAAGTGTTAACTTAAGACATAATTTTATTGTTGTGTGACTTTTAAAATGTTATAAGATTGTCAATTAGTTTTATAGGAGTAATCTTGAACCAAAAGAATTGTTTTATGATCTTACACAATCTCAGATTAATGACAGTTTGGCTGATAATGCTCACGAAAAGGAGCGAAACATGTACCATGTAAACATCATAATAAATATGTAAGTTTGTAATATATTTATATTGTATTGAAAAGGTGGCAATTGGCAAAACTAAAGGAATTGTATCACAAGTAGATCTTCAATACGGACAAGGAAAATGTTTATAACCTGCAATGTAATGGCCAACCAGGCTAATAATAAGATTAAAAACAGATTCATTAATCTTAAGGTTAAGATTGGTAAGATCGCGAAAGACATATCTTTTTTAAAAGAATGTTTAAAATTCAAACTAGTACCAAAGTTTTTGAAATCTGTACAAAGACGAAACTTATCTATGCCAAATTTAGTAGACACTCAAAACAAAGTAAATGAAATCTGGCTAAAAAACGAGATAAAAACACATTACAGAAAAAAGTCGTCGTTAAACTTACAACTTTATCGTACACATTCAGAAATCTCTGACCTTCTAACCCCGTTAGAATGGCAATCAGTACAACAATTTACTAATGATAAACTCGTTGGTATATTAGAGAAGAAACAAAGAACTATAGAAAACAAAATATCGCATTTAAGAGAGAACAAAACAAAATCCGAAAAACATAATACAAGAATAAAACAGACTAACTCAGACCTTAAAAACATCCCAACCACTGTAAATTTATCAGATGTCACCTTCACGGATAGTGAAATGAGCTTACTGAATAAAGGATCAAAATTTAATTGGCCTAACCATCATCAAATAGAAGACGTAATAACCACTGTAGCTGAAGTAGAATCTAATATAGGGAAATTGCCTTTAGAATCACAAAGTGATACAAGATTCGAAGTTAAAAAGAAACTTCCAACCTTAGTAAAAGAAATAAATAACAACTTAAATCCCGACCTCACTAAACAAATCAAAGAATTAAAAACTAAAATCAACGAAAGCAACATAATAGTAACCAAAGCTGATAAAAGAGAAACTACAGTTATTTTAAATAGGCAAGATTACATTAAGAAATCAGAAGAATTTTTCTCAAATGGAGCCTATTCGATAATACAGAAAGATCCTACAATCAAAATTCAACGAAACCTAAAGAAATTACTTAAAAATTCGTCTTTTCTCTTTAATGATCTAGAATGTCAGAAGCTCATAAATATGAATATGAATATGAATCCCAAAATACCAACAGCCAGAGCCATGCCTAAAATCCATAAAGCTAACATACCTATGCGACCTATAATTAACTGCATGAATAGCCCAACATATAAGACCTCTAAATTTATACATCATTCTTTGAAAAAGCACTATAAATTTTACAATAATTCTACAATTAATAATTCAATACAATTCTGTGATAAACTAAATAAATTCGAACTGCAACCACATCATAAAATGTGTTCATATGATATAACTAACATGTACCCTTGCATACCGATCAACGAAACCATTAATATAATCAAAATAAATATATTCAATCATAGTAAATTAAGTAAGTGTGAAATAGAAGAATTCATAAATGTATTAAGATTTACTTTAAATAATAATTACTTCACATTTAATCAAAAGATATATCAGCAAATGTGCTTAGGAATGGGTGACCCTGCATCAGGTATACTAGCTAACATTTATATGGATCATTTAGAACACGTTAACATTTTAAATAACATAGATGGACTAAACCTTTGGCTGAGATACGTGGATGACACGTTTGTTATAATAGACAGTAAACTGAACAATAGTGATAATATTTTGGATTTCTTAAATAAATTAGACAGTAATATAAAATTCACAAGTAGATCTTCAATACGGACAAGGAAAATGAAGTTTATAACCTGCAAAAGAGTAGCGTTACGAAAATGTTGCAGAGTTTGGGCTGGGAAGACTTGGGAGAAAGGAGATGAGCTGCTTGACTTAGTGGTATGTTAAGAGCTGTCAGTAGAGAGGTGGCGTGGAATGACATTAGTAGACGAATAAGTTTGAGTGGCGTTTCTAAAAGTAAGAAAGGTCACAATATGAAGTTGGAATTCAAGAGAACAAATTGGGCCAAATATTAGTTTTCAGGTAGGGGACTTAGGTACTGACATAACTTACCAAGGGAGACGTTCAATAAATTTCCAAATTCTTTGCAATCATTTAAGAAACGGTTAGGAAAACAAATAGGGAATCTGTCACCTTTGAGACTGCCCTAAATGCAGGTCAATGTTGATTGATTGATTGATTGATTGATTGATTCTAACAGTTTTGTAAACTAGTTCTTAATTACACTAATACTACCTTCATTCCTACAGCAACTTAATCTCTTTCTACAGCACAAGGACAACTTTACTGATTCGTACTTGATCAATTCTCTTCAATAGCAGCAAAACTTCCTCTTGCCAAATCTTTGCAGACATTACAATGTTCTGCATCATCACTTTACTTTTTCTATAGATATTATTAAGAGTAATGAAGAAATGATATATTATTAAATAAAAAGAATCCTGAATATTACCTTCTCTTGAGTTTCTGGTGCAGGGTTGGCAAGTTCAGGTGGTGGTGGTGGGAAATTCATTTCCTGAGCTTTGCTTGCAGCCATAGTAGCCAATTCATGCATGTTTACATACATAGGCTGTGGGGAATCTGCGAGAAAAAAATTACATCCATTATTTGTTTACTTAAACCTAAGAAATCATTAATTTGAAAATAAACATTTACTTTTTGTGAATCTCTTTAACATATACCTTCATAACGAAACAAGTATTCATAAAGGAGGGATAAATTTCTAGAGACAGCATCAGACAACCTGACATTAAAAAAAGAACAGAAAATAATAGTCTTAGCAGTAAAATATAACGTGAACTTTTTTAAAAATTTCTTAATGTAATCTTGCTTATTTAAAATAACTGTAGTTTCTCTTTTATCAGCTTTGGTTACTATTATGTTGCTTTCGTTGATTTTAGTTTTTAATTCTTTGATTTGTTTAGTGAGGTCGGGATTTAAGTTGTTATTTATTTCTTTTACTAAGGTTGGAAGTTTCTTTTTAACTTCGAATCTTGTATCACTTTGTGATTCTAAAGGCAATTTCCCTATATTAGATTCTACTTCAGCTACAGTGGTTATTACGTCTTCTATTTGATGATGGTTAGGCCAATTAAATTTTGATCCTTTATTCAGTAAGCTCATTTCACTATCCGTGAAGGTGACATCTGATAAATTTACAGTGGTTGGGATGTTTTTAAGGTCTGAGTTAGTCTGTTTTATTCTTGTATTATGTTTTTCGGATTTTGTTTTGTTCTCTCTTAAATGCGATATTTTGTTTTCTATAGTTCTTTGTTTCTTCTCTAATATACCAACGAGTTTATCATTAGTAAATTGTTGTACTGATTGCCATTCTAACGGGGTTAGAAGGTCAGAGATTTCTGAATGTGTACGATAAAGTTGTAAGTTTAAAAACGACTCTTTTCTGTAATGTGTTTTTATCTCGTTTTTTAGCCAGATTTCATTTACTTTGTTTTGAGTGTCTACTAAATTTGGCATAGATAAGTTTCCTACAAAAGGTATGGTGAAATCTCTCCAGAAACTGCACCAATAAGCCCCTTTTCTTGGAACAATTTGTATTTGTAATGTAAGATAAACATATATTTACCCTCTATAAGACAACCATCTGTTTTCCTGACTAGCACTTGTAATATTGTATTTTAAAACAGCAAACAGTATTTTATCTCTTTCAGAATTGAAATATTATTTAATTTTGTTTTTGTTTCACATTATAATGTGTTCCTTAACAAACAGTTTAAAACAGTGCAATTTTAAAGCCACTAGTATGGAATTTCTGCTCTCTGCAAACAGACTGCATGTGGTTACTTTTTTATGTATACAGTGTTTTTGCATTTGTCTCTTGGCACACAGGCTTTAATCTCCTGAATTAAGGGCAGTGCTGAATAATGACATTCAGAACATAACTAGTGTATCTGGATGTTATGAAAGGTGCTACACTTTCAGTAAATTTGTTTCTGGCTCAGTCAAGAATGCAGTGGCAAACTACCGCACTCCTCTCTTGGCCAGTACACCTCATGACACCGCAATCAGTTTTTGTGGTTTCCCTATAATGGCACAATCTTTTGTGGTGCTATTACAGGATCCAACAAACCTCTGCATTGATGACCTGATAGACACTCCTTGTGAGACATTTTGAAATTTAAAAATACATTAACAAATTGTAGCTTTACAGTAGTCCTTTTCAGTTTCATTCCTGTCCATGTCTTTCTGTCAAGGGCTTAGGGCATTAATTTATTGCTAAGCACAAGGAGTTTTAGAACAAAACTATTTTACTAACCAAGCACAACGAGCTTTAGAACAAAACTATTTTATTAACCAAGCACAACGAGGTTTAGAACAAAACTATTTTAATAACAAGCACAACGAGCTTTAGAACAAAACTATTTTAATAACCAAGCACAACAAGGTTTAGAACAAAACTATTTTAATAACCAAGCACAACGAGCTTTAGAACAAAACTATTTTAATAACCAAGTACAACGAGCTTTAGAACAAAACTATTTTAATAACCAAGTACAACGAGCTTTAGAACAAAACTATTTTAATAACCAAGCACAACGAGGTTTAGAACAAAACTATTTTAATAACCAAGTACAACGAGGTTTAGAACAAAACTATTTTAATAACAAGCACAATGACTTTTAGAACAAAACTATTTTAATAACCAAGTACAACGAGCTTTAGAACAAAACTATTTTAATAACCAAGCACAACGAGGTTTAGAACAAAACTATTTTAATAACCAAGTACAACGAGCTTTAGAACAAAACTATTTTTATACCAAGCAGAATGACTTTTAGAACAAAACTATTTTAATAACCAAGCACAACGAGCTTTAGAACAAAACTATTTTAATAACCAAGCACAACGACTTTTAGAACAAAACTATTTTAATAACCAAGCACAACGCGTTTTAGAACAAAACTATTTTAACAACCAAGCACAACGCGTTTTAGAACAAAACTATTTTAACAACCAAGCACAACGAGCCTTAGAACAAAACTATTTAATAATAACCAGCACAACGAGTTTTAGAACAAAACTATTTTAATAACCAAGCACAATGAGCTTTAGAACAAAACTATTTTAATAACCAAGCAGAACGAGCTTTAGAACAAAACTATTTAATAATAACCAGCACAATGAGTTTTAGAACAAAACTATTTTAATAACCAAGTACAACGAGCTTTAGAACAAAACTATTTTAATAACCAAGCACAATGAGCTTTAGAACAAAACTATTTTAATAACCAAGCAGAACGAGCTTTAGAACAAAACTATTTAATAATAACCAGCACAATGAGTTTTAGAACAAAACTATTTTAATAACCAAGTACAACGAGCTTTAGAACAAAACTATTTTAATAACCAAGCAGAATGACTTTTAGAACAAAACTATTTTAATAACCAAGCACAACGAGCTTTAGAACAAAACTATTTAATAATAAACAAGCACAACGAGTTTTAGAACAAAACTATTTTAATAACCAAGCACAACGAGGTTTAGAACAAAACTATTTTAATAACCAAGCACAACAAGCTTTAGAACAAAACTATTTAATAATAACCAGCACAACGAGTTTTAGAACAAAACTATTTTAATAACCAAGCACAACGAGCTTTAGAACAAAACTATTTTATTAACCAAGCACAACGAGCTTTAAAACAAAACTATTTAATAGTAACCAGCACAACGAGTTTTAGAACAAAACTATTTTAATAACCAAGCACAACGATTTTTAGAACAAAACTATTTTAATAGCTTCATGCGTGAATTTTAATTTGAACTCGCTCTAAGATTACAACTGTAATAAATTTGATCGCACATGGTTTTAAATAATTTTGTACATTCGACCCGCAAGTCTTTGACTTGTTGAGAAAGGAATGAAAAACATTGTATTTTTCTATTTATATATATTCATTTTAAGTGTAATATCATAAGATTTCAACTTGTGAAAATGTTTATATTTATAATGTTTATATGACTGCCAGTTTTCCAACGCCTTTGTTCAGCTGATGATGACGCGGTATAGCGTTGAAACTAGTACTGAATAAACATAATATGTTGTAATTACACCTAGAGAACAAACTGTACAGTATTGAATAAGGTGGACCCTAAAACCTTTTTAAAACTTTGTAATCTCAGTTCAATACAGATAAAAAATGAAGTTTATTATGTTAAATGATGAAGCCCACCAGACAAAGTTGATAAGCCCACCAGTATATGGGCTTAAGAATCAAGGTAGGGAAACTAGGCGAAGACATAAAGTTTATTAAGCATTGTATTGTGCAGAATTTGAACCCTAATTTTTTTTAAGTGTCCATGAAGAGAATCATGTTTTTCCCCATCAGCAAAGGGCTCAACAAAAATCCAAAAAACTTTGTTAAAAAAAATGAATTAAAATTTCTTTATAAGAAAAAAGCTTTTTTGAATCAGCAGCTGTATGAGACTCACCTTATGGCCGCTGCTTTGCTTACGAGAGCCCAATAGAACCTTTTTCAGGATTTGGTTCAAAATAAATTAAATAGGTTGCTTTCTATCAAACAGATAACATTGGAGAAAAAGCTTGAAGTGCTGAAGAAGGAATTAGCATCAAGCAAACCTCTTCTAGAAACCAATCAGATTCCTAATAATAATTTAATTGTATATTTTCATTCTCCAGTAATCAATCTTTCCAAGTCTAACTTCAACGAGAAACAAAAACTAATTCTCTCAAGAAGCCCAAAACACAACTGGCCAAAGTAGCCTCTAAACTTGTTAAAGAATTAGAAGTTGCGATCAGTAAACTGCCACATAAGGTGCAAGATGAAGTTAGATTAGATTTAAAAAGACAGTTAAATAAAACTTTTATTACGAATAACAGCACTATGCCCGCCAGTATTTCTAAGGACTTTCTTACGGAAAGGAAGCTTATTCTAGGATTCAAAAAAGAAGGTTAAAGATGAGGAACTCATTATTACAAAGGCTGATAAGGGCAACGCGATGGTCATTACGCATAGGGCCAATTACATCCAAAAGACAAAAAGCTTTCTTAGCAATGACACCTTTTTGGTAACCGAAAAAGACCTGACACAGGTACTTCAACGTCAATTAAAACAAACAATAAAGAATGCATCTTTTCTCTTCACCGAAAAGGAGAAGCATAAATTAATAAATATGAACCCAGGCCTACCAACAGCAAAAGCTGCCAAAAATCCACAAGGCTAGAGTCCCCATTCGACCCATAATAAATTACAGACCCAGCCCCCTATACAAACTGACTCAGTTTATCCAGAAATTTCTGAGACAACACTATAGATTCGCTACAAATAAGTCTTATAAAGAATTCCATAGCATTGGTCAATAAATTAAACAACTTCGAACCACAGGCCCATCATACCATACATTCATTTTACATTGTTAATATGTTTCCAAGTATTAAAACTAGTAAGCTGCTTCCTATCATTAATAAGAATTTAAAGACTTACAGTCACCTGAGGGAACTTGAAATACAAGATTTCATGAGCATACTAAAGTTACTAATAAATAATTACTTCGTCTTTGACAAGGTCATTTATAAACAGGATGGGTTTGCTATAGGGTCTCTGGCCTTGGCGATTTTGGCCGAAATTTATTTGGATTTTTTAGAGGACACAGTAATAGTGAACGGCAACAAATTTGATAACATGCAGTCTCAATAGTATAGACCCACATATAAAGTGTATTTTGGAATCAGAAAAGAATGAGTCAATTTTTTGGACTTAATAGACTCAATTCAGCTTTCACATATAGTGTTTTTAGAAAGCCTACACAAACAGCTGTTACTATAAGACAGGATTCAGTGCACCCACAGAACCAAAAATGCGCCACATACAACAGCCTGCTAGAACGAGCCTTTAGGATCCCCATGACAAAGGCTAATTTGAGCAAGGAGCTGAACATCATCCGCTCAATATCTAAGACTAATGGTTTTAAAGAAGACTTTATCGAACGTATAATCAACAATTAGGCATCGCTCACGTACCACATTACTTAAAAATACCTAGTCAAAAGGCTTTTTTAACATTTACTTTTAATAAGGATATACATACAGGTTCACTAATATTTTCAAAACGCATAACATCAAGGTTTCATTTCGTACTGATAATAGAAACACTAAAGTATTGCATAATTCAACCTCAATTAATAGATCCAATCCGTATTCCAAATCAGGTGTATATAGGTTTCGATGTAATGACTGTGGCTGCACGTACATATCTGGGACAAACTGGACGCAACTTCAAGATCAGATATACAGAACATGTTAATGCTGTAAAGTATAACAAGTTTTCCACTGCGGGCCAGCATGTACATGAACTAAAACACAAATTCACAACTATTATAGAGCAAGACATTGAGATACCAGAGACTTCAGGTAACGGATCTTTGCTTGATGCAACAGAATGTTATATACACTTGGATCAATATTTCAATTCAAACCTTAACTTAAATGAGATTTCCAAAAAACCAAAAGTTCTGTTTGATTTCCTCATTGCATTTTTAAAAACATACAAGTTCCAGGCAATAACTCGGTTTTTCGTGTTATGTGTAATAGTTTTCTTGTCACTCCTTTCTTCCACAATGCCCCCCCCCCCCCCGATCCTCCTCACACTACCGCTCCTCAGTTTCTTCTCCCACTTACCTCTACTCCTCCTCTCCTGCCCCACCCCATTGTGGGCACTTGACTCAAGCATATTAGTACTCGCAGTCAACGAGCTAGAATAACATAAAAGGGCTGTATGCCTGACATCAGCGCTCCCTGCGGAAGCAAGTGGATAAGGGGCAGCCATGTTAACAGTTGTCAAAATAAAGCGAATTGGCACGAGAGCATATGTTGAGGCAACAGGGAAATCGTGCATGCCAATTTAATTTTCTAAGTTTTCCTAAGTTTTAAGAAGTGAAAAGATAGATTCTGGCTTTCAAGAATGCCAGCTGTATGCTCAGCGTACTGTTGTACTAATAGGAGTAATAAAACTAAGGATATATTGTATTTTAAGTAAGTAGGCCTATTACTGAATGATAGTTGAGATTCCTTTTTGTAATTACTGTTTGTAATTAAACCCATTTTATTGTTTACACAGCAAAAGTATGGAGAGCTACAGTAATTATTTGTCGGATTATGTTTCAGATTTCCTATAAAGAACAAGGAATTAACAGAACATGGCGTTGCGAGGACAAAAAGAGAGAAATGGTATCCCACTCAATACAGTCGCTTACGCTCTGTACAATTCGAAGATAAGTGCATGTATGAAACAAATGACCAACGGCGATTACAGGCTAATGCCGTTCCAACCCTATTTAATTTTCATTCACATTTACAACAAAGAAAATGGAGCGCCAACCACCAAGGAAACGTAACCACGAAAAGTCACCTATTTCAGTCAAACATACACCAAGTATGGTAAATACAGTATTTCACTGCTATTTGTGAAATTTGTGCAGCCTTTATTGTAAATGTCAGTTGCCTTGGTATTTAAAACTAGGCTACACTTCATAATGGACAACTTTCAAGATCACCTTTTCGGCTAGTAATCGCAGTATGGGAAAAACTTGAAATGCCTCCTATATTATAATAAATAATTACATTAAACAATTATACTGGTACAGTATTCATGCGCCACTTCTGTGGTGGTTAGCGTAAGTAGCTGCCACCCCCGGAAGCCCGGGTTCGATTCCTGGCTCTGCCAAGAAATTTGAAAAGGGGTACGATTGCTGGAACGGGGTTCACTCAGCCCCAGGAGGTTAACTGAGTAGAGGTGGGTTCAACTCCCATCTCAACCATCCTCAAAGTGGTTTTCCATGGTTTCCCATTTCTCCTCCAGGTAAATGCTGCGATGGTACCTAACTTAAGGCCACGGCCACTTCCTTCCCTCTTCCTTGTCTATCCCTTTCAATCTTCCCATCCCCCCGACAAGGCCCCTGTTCAGCATTGCAGGTGCAGCCGCCTGGGCGAGGTACTGGCCCTCCTTCCCTCCTGGTTGTATCTCCGACCCAAAGTCCCACGCTCCAGAACACTGCCCTTGAGGGGGTAAAGGTGGGATCCCTTGCTGAGTCTGTGGGAAAAACCAACCCTGGAGGGTAAACGGATTAAGAACGACAGACAGTAATCGTGGAGATGCAATAATTTTAAACATATGATCAGAATGAGGTTGTAACATATTACAGGTCCCTGTCATTTAAAGGCTTTCTGTAATAAATATATATGTCCACGGTTTTCATTGTAATTTACGCTTAACCACAACAGCCAAGCAGGGTAACGCTCTTGCTCTGATTTCGAGGCCTATTCATATGTCACTGTGCCATGATTTCGAACTACTCTACAATCAACTGATCGTGATGTTGGCTTCGTACCGCAATATGATGAAGTGGCGGTATTCGCAGTCTATGATTTTTAATGCTTTAAGCTTTCAGCAACGGTCTTTAATTCTCCCCCAGTGATTCTAAAATGTGTATTTTGTACACTTTTCATCATTCAAGGGCCATACCCCCTTGCTTGTGTGACCACAGGAAACATGGCCGACGTTCGTTCTATTAGCTTCAGCCAGGCAGCGCTTTCTCCTCTCTATGTTATTCTAGCTCTTTGCTCGCAGTGCTTCAATACACTTCTCTCAGTCAACAACCTTTTGAGGCGAGTCTTATAAAAACTTCCTTTATAGGACACAATCTTATATCTTGCCTTTCCCTACACAACATTATTACTGGTATATTGTTCTCATCATTCACAGGTTCGGCATTTGAACTGGGAAACGTAGTTCTTGTTAACAGCTTAAGGACTTTATTTGTATGTTTTCACCTCATCAGGCTCGTCACACACAGAACGATACCATCGAACAGGACACTATTCAACTACTTATAATCATGTTTCTCATTATTGCACCTCACTATATGCAGTATTACGAAGTGTATTTAACCAAGCACAACGAGTGTAAGAACAAAACTATTTTAATAGCTTCATGTGTGAGTTTTAATTTGAACTCGCTCTAAGATTACAACTGTAATAAATTTGATCGCACATGGCTTTAAATAATTGTGACTTGTTGAGAAAGGAATGAAAAACATTGTATTTTTCTATTTATATATATATTCATTTAAAGTGTAATATCATAAGATTTCAACTTGTGAAAATGTTTATATTTATAATGTTTATATGACTGCCAGTTTTCCCTTTATTCAGCTGATGATGACGTAGTATAGCGTCGAAACTAGTCCTGAATAAACATAATATGTTGTAATTACATCCAGACAATAAATTGTATAGTACTGAATAAGATGGACCCCCTAAAACCTTTTAAAACGTTGTAATCTGTATTTGGGAGGTGGGACAGCGCTGGACCTCACGGCTGGCCCCAACCGTCGGCTGTCCTGAGAATTGTTTTCCGTGGTTTTCCATTCTCCTGCACTACGGTGAATGCCGGCACAGTTGCTAGTATAGGCCATGGCCGCCAACCCTCTCACCTTCTCCGAGCATCTCCTTCACTGTAACAAATCTCCTGGCCTGGGAGACAGCGTTACCGTCTAAGAGGCCCGCCTCCCACTTCAGGGGAGGAATGAAAACATTTTCGTAGTAGTAGTAGTAGTAGTAGTAGTAGTAGTAGTAGTAGTAGTAGTAGTCCTCCACGGTGGCCGGTCCGTGGTCCAACAGCTCTGCACTCCCATCGGCTAACCGAGCAAAGAAAGGGTGGCCGTGGCTCTACGCCTCTGCATTCGGGAGACGGGACAGGGCTGGACCTCATGACTGGCCCCACCCGCCGGCTGTTCTGAGAATGGTTTTCAGTGGTTTTTCATTCTCCTGCACTACGGCGAATGCCGGGACAGTTCCTTGCCATGGCCGCCAACCCCCTCACCTTCTCCGAGCATCTCCTTCACCGTAACCAGTAGCGGTGATTAGGAATTAGAATTCGAGGGGCAAAAAATTGGACAACAAGTACCCGGGTTTTTGGGATATAGCGGGTGGGTGAAGGGGGGCGAGGGGCGAGGGGCGAGGGGCGGGGGGGACGGGGACGACGGGGACGGGGACGATGTATATACATCAAAACTGAAGGGGGAAAAAAAGCTACAAAATTGTAAGTTTTTTATTTAATGTTCTGTGAGCAAATTTCGACCATCATTCCTGGTTGCCAGCGTTTTGCCACCGTGTGCTAAGTTTGGCTCATCAGTTGGTACATAGCACACCCACCAAGACGCATGGCTAGTGCATACCATGGAAGCCACTGCGTAGGGTACTTGGAGCCACCGGCAGTGCCAATATACTTGAGAGACTTTGTATCATTACCAAAAATTGATGCACATCACTGCTAGTTGATTTATGGCCCTTTAACTGCACAGACAGTTATACTACTCATTCCATTGCTGATCGTTCACCGATAGTTTAAGTCCCACTGAGACAACATGAAGGTAAGTCAAGCACTCTGCTTCAGAGAAATTCAGTGAAGGCCCTATGCAGCCAGCTGCCATGCCCTCAGAAATGAACCTGGTACTCACTTCTGGTTTAGGATGAGTAAAACCTTGGGCCATATGACTACAAAGAAGTGGAAGTTTCATTTTTCAAATTTTGTAATTTTCTGAAAGGGAAATTAACCCACATCCTTTTAGGCAAACTAAGCATGCCTTTATCACCTTGGCTAGGCAGCTCCCATTTAAACATGACAAAAATGAAGTAAATAAATATATACATAATTAAACAGAAATATTATCACATCCCAAAATCAAAGATGTTATGTAAGATAAATAGAAAATAAAGTTATTCACAGTGAAAATATGTACAATATAAATTATTAATATGTACATATTAATGTCTTTGTACAAATCCACAAATATATTAGAAGCATATAATTAAATTTACTCAAAAAGTAACCTGAAAAAATAATAAACATGATGGGCTGAAAGAAGAAAAAAAAAAAAAAAAAAGCTTGCTTAATCAAAGCAGCTGGTTTAAAAAATGCAGCAGCTTATACAGAGAGATCAGATGCGTTTCACTCCAGTGCGCGGGGTGGTCTTCCAATGGGCAAGCTCCCCGCTTATTCGCCGCGCATGGGAAGGCGATGCCACAGTATGGCATCACATGGTTTGCTCAAAATGGAAGTATCCAGTTTAAGAAACAAAACAAGCAGCATACGGTTCTCACTGAAGAAAAATTAGATGACACTGGTCATCGTTGGGAAAATTCTCCTAAAAATCACTTAGTCATCTTGCAGAACAAGTGGGAATTTTATATGGGTCTGTGCAAAAGGCTACTCAATTATTGCTGTAGCACATATTCTTCCACGTAGGTATGTATTTTGTAAGTGAAGTCTAGAAAAGTTAATACAATGGACAAATACACCCATACATTATAGGACGAGGCCTGGTTCCACCTCCATGATTATGTGTGTACACAAAACAATCATTACTGGAGTGCTGTCAAACACAACTTTGTACATTACCTGCCCCTTCATCACACAATAATCTGCGAACGGTGAGCCAACAGTGGTGGAAGAATCATAGCACCATTTTTTTTTTTTAATACAGTTGATTCTGTTACTAATGTAAATACCATACTAACCCATTTCTCCAGAGAATTAGCCAACAAGGACCTTGATTTTGCATTTTTCCCATCAGGGCTCTGCCACCGCTCAAACTGTGGATTTCTCAAGGAATTATTCGTAAAGTGTTTCCACAGACCAAGGTTATTAATAGGAATTTGTGGGCCACTCAGAAAGTCTCCGTGGCTCAGGTGGCAGCTCGCTGGCCTCTCTTCACTGTGTTCTATGGTTCAAATCCCAGTCATTCCATGCAGAGACGGGACAGGTTTTTCTCTGGGTAATCTGGTTTTACAGCTTATAAATCTCATGTTTATTCCGTATTGGCTCAACACAACTAAGGTTAAGTTATGAGTAAGTTCCCACCTTCCAATACTTATCAATTTCTATATAATAGACTTATTAATTACATAATATAATCCATATAACCTCTAGTACATGTTTCGTTCCGATTATGGAACATCTTCAGCTAAAATTGGTAAAATGGCAAGACAATTAAAATACATTGATGTTAAGATGATACATAAGCTAAAAGATATGATAAATGGCTCGAAAATTAAAACATATGATAATGATGATGAGATAAAGTTCATTCATGTTGGTTAAAAATACAACAAGTCAGCTTTCAAACGGCGAATTAAAAACAGCGATAAGGCTCTTCATGTTGGAGGCGTGTACATTTTGTCGATCTTGAAGATAAATTGAAGAATACAGGATTTTCTTATAGTAATTTATCGGGGGAAATCTTGATAAAATAACCGTAGTTGAAGTTGAGTTTGGTAGGATTATTGAAATGTGTCTTAAAGACAATCTTGTCGTATTTAACGTCCTCCCTTACGCCGTGTTGTTAACTGACTGAGTCCTGTGTACGTGTGTGAGGTGCACCTCACACACGTACACAGGACTCAGTCAGTTAACAACACGGCGTAAGGGAGGACGTTAAATACGACAAGATTGTCTTTAAGACACATTTCAATAATCCTACCAAACTCAACTTCAACTACGGTTATTTTATCAAGATTTCCCCCGATAAATTACTATAAGAAAATCCTGTATTCTTCAATTTATCTTCAAGATCGACAAAATGTACACGCCTCCAACATGAAGAGCCTTATCGCTGTTTTTAATTCGCCGTTTGAAAGCTGACTTGTTGTATTTTTAACCAACATGAATGAACTTTATCTCATCATCATTATCATATGTTTTAATTTTCGAGCCATTTATCATATCTTTTAGCTTATGTATCATCTTAACATCAATGTATTTTAATTGTCTTGCCATTTTACCAATTTTAGCTGAAGATGTTCCATAATCGGAACGAAACATGTACTAGAGGTTATATGGATTATATTATGTAATTAATAAGTCTATTATATAGAAATTGATAAGTATTGGAAGGTGGGAACTTACTCATAACTTAACCTTAGTTAATCTGGTTTTCCCTGTCATCTTTCATTCTAGCAACACTCCCCAATATCATTTCATTTTGTCTATCAATCATTAATCATTGCCCCAGAGGAAAGCAACAGACTTCAGCAGCTGGCTCAATTCCTATTCTCACCACCAGATGGGGGCCTCATTCATTCCATTCCTGACCCGGTCAAAAGACTGGAAATAGGCTGTAGATTTATCTGCCTGTGATATCATCTCTTGGGTAAACTAAAAAATCCTGTATACAAGAAGAATCCACACACTATACAAGAACTGAAACATAGTATTCATCAGGAAATTGCCAGAATTTCTCGACATGAACAACAAAAAGTGATGAATAATTTCCTAACAAGGTGCCAAAAATGTGTGGGGAATGAAGGCAGGCAGTTTCAACACCTCCTTTCATAATTTGCTAAGTAATTAACTTAAAATTGTTTGTGTTTATGTTCCTGCTACTGACCTCGATCCACATATGGCAAATGAGCACATGCTCGCCCATAGTAAGAACACTGCGCACCACAGTAAAGCATATCTGACAACCCTGTTTAACAGAATATTGCATACATCTCCCAATTTAACTGCTGTAAACTGATGACAAGATTTAGGGAAAATTTTGTTTATGCCACCGGGTTCATGATGAGCGAATAGTATATTCAATTCACTTAATGTAAGGATGGAATGTTACCACCTCGTCAATACACTACACATATAAAAATTATACATTTATATTTCAAGTCACAGTACTAATTTTGACCTTTATATAGGCCATCTTCAGCTGAACATAATTATAATCCCAGTATATTCAATACATGGAAATAAAGAAGCAATTTCACTGAAGGAAATAAAACCAAGTGGTAGCCTTCTGAAATTCATCCATAGTATTAAATAATCTTTTCAATTAGAATACTGAAGTTATGAGAGAACAGGAATCAAATATATATGTATATACATCATACAAACTCACTGAGGGAGATGATAATGTTAATAATCAAAACTGTATTCTTCTAAAGAGATTTTCATCTCAGAATCTTATTTGAAGCCCAATCAAATAACTTGTTACGGTAACTTCTGGAGACATGATTCATTGCAATCAAGTCTCATTCTGATGGTATATATTTCTTAATAACATGCAGCCACCTAAACCAAGCTAAGTTCATGCATTAGCATTTGTTAATTGTTAATCCTAACTCAACATCAAGCTCCTCAATAGATTTTAATTTAGCAACAGCCAGAAGAATTAGTGGCAGAAACACACACAAATTCACATTATATTGCAAACCTACTTTATACAGAACTGAAAATCAATACACAAATAATCATTATACAAGCTAACCTTTGGCAAGATGAGCTTGCTGCACAGGCACAATGATTTTGGGAGGATCAGTCTTGGAGAGAAGTTGTGTGATGGGTCTCGATAATGGAATGGAGGTTTTAATATTAGGTGGGGACTTGGCAGGGACCGAAGGCCTTTCAAGAGAGGAGCAACGCTGAGGGACTGGAGGACGAGCATAGATTGGTTGCGGCTTGGGAGACAATGGTTGTGCAATGGGCCTGTTCCCTGTAGCTGATGATGATTGATTGTTGTTGTTCTCGGCCACATTGGCAGCACTGCCTGACACAGGGCTAGCTGGCTGAGAATGGCTAGCATCAGGAGCTTGGAATGTGTACACTGTTAGTGGAGGCCTCTGATGACCACGTTCATAAGCTAAGAAGAAGAAGAGAATGCATAGCCAATATTTAAAAAAGGGAAGAAGCAATATATTAACACAATATATACAGAAATTTCATATTTTACAGAATGAATACAGGAGTGTACATGTTACAAATGTAATGTCTGGTCCGTACTGAAATGTCAATCATATTGAATAGGCTGATCCTAATAAATAATAGTAATATTTTTTAAACCGAATGCAGGAGGTAAAGAACTTCAAGTGAAAGTAATGAAAGAAGGCATCTTTAACAAATACTGTATGTGGTATGCAAAAAAAAAAAAAAAAAAAAAAAAAAAAAAAAAAAAAAAAAAAAAAAAAAAAACCTCTGATATGCCACAGAAAGGACAAATGAGGAACACACATATGGCAGGTGTTACTCCTATCATTGACAATTTTAATATTTTCATATTACCGCCTTCTGTTATGTGTGTATTTCCATTCTCCTAGCCTCACTTCAGAAGGGCTCTTTCTTTCGCTACATTTGTAAAAACTATTATACAAGGTGTAGCTATTAATAAACAGGACTGATATAAATATGGTTTCTTGCAAGAATCTTACTTCACTTAATCATGTTCAAAGTAGGTAGTCTTTCTCTGCCTATGCACTGTTGCTTATGAATATTCCACTGTTCATAACAAAGCTGAGAGTCAACCTACGCAGTACCTTTGCTGTTTTTTACTTTTAACTCTTTCACAGACTGAAAATGTGATGCTGAATTTATGTATTATTTTCCCCACAAATCTGGCTGATTCATTCTCACTCATTCTTTTCAACATCCCAAAACCTCTGTATACAAGCGTTTGTTAACCATTAAATGTTCAGGCACCCATTCAATCAAAACAATACTCTGAATATCAGAAAAACAATCTGCATCATCTTAGGTTTTGACTTACTCATTCTTGCTTTTTATTCGTTGTTGGAGAGTCAGGACTCTTCCAGTGCACTAATTGCATTTTTGTTTCAGGATCATAATGAAAGATACATGTTTCATCATGTTATGAACGTTTCCAGAACATCTGGTTGCTCCCTGATGTGCTGCAAGATGTTAAAGCAATTTGCTTTCTTGTTGTCTTTTCGCTGCAGAGTGAGATGTCCAGGGACCAGCTTCAAACAGATTTTTCACTTGTTCATTTTGTCATGCAAAATTTCTCTACTTTTACCATATCTCCGATCATCCCGATACTCAGTCATCAATCAACACGTGAAGCTTCACTAATTTTCTAAATGTTTTCATCAGTTTAAGTGAGTAGACAATTTGGATGTCAGAGTCTTCCACCTCCTCACTAAACCTTTTGTGCTACTCAAAAACTTATGTACATGATACAGAAGACTACCCGTACACCTCCTTCGTTCAGTTAAACCCCTCTGTGGGAATAACCTCCTCCTCATCCCCACCCCCCAAAGAAATTTCAAATTCATATGCCGCTTAATCTTTAAACCAAGAATGATTTCCGGCAACCGGATGAGACAGCATTCACTTCAAACTGAGCTCAAAAGGAGAGTAACGAAGACAGCAAGATTAAATCACCTGCACTGCGTTCCTGTAGCATCTAGGTCAACAAATTTCTCTCTCAATTCCCTCTCCGGCTACACCCATAGGAGACAAAAGATCAGTCCCATTTAATAATAACCACACCTCGTATTGTCTTAGTTTTACCATCATCTACATTTTAAAAATGAAATGTAGCAATATTAACAAAAACTAATGTTATTTACAACTGGATACCTGAGAATGAAAGTTAAAATTCAAAATCTATGAATTTTTCAGGAGGAGAGTTTAAAGTTTCCACATCACTGCCTCTCAAAAATACACTTCTTATACAATCTTTATGAAAATTGGTTTGTACATAGTTCTTGCATCGTTCATTATAATCTAGAAATGAGTTACAACTCACAATGACCCTTTCAAATTAAGTAAAGTGACTAATGTCAAAACATTGAAAACAGAAGTGTTTCCTGACACGAAGATACCATATTCATTACCTCCTACTTCTCACTGTAAAATTGTGCTCTTTCTTTTTCTATATTTATTTATAACTATTAGGCAGAAGGAAAATCTTTAATATACAGTGGAACCTCGTCGATATTCAGATTTTGGAGGGACCATGGAAAAAATGCACAACACGGGAAAATGGAAAATCCGGCAATGAATGAACCATCGACAATTTGGTTAAACATCACAAAAATGAAGTATGTATAATTATAATCTTACAAACACTCCCAAAACAAACCAAACCAAACCAAACTACAGCTCCAATGGGCCTTCGCCTACCAAGCGACTGCTGCTCCGAAGTCCGAAGGCCTGCAGATTATGAGGTGGCACATGGTCAATATGACGAACCCTCCTGGCCATTATTCCTGGCTCTCTAGACCAGGGTTGCCATCTCGCCATTCGATAGCTTCTTAATTAAAGGTAATCGTAGGTTGAGTGGACCTGGAACCAGCCCTCATATCCAGGTTAAGCTGCCTGACCTGTCCAGGAATCAAACCCGGGCCTTCCGGATGAGGGGCAAGTAAGTTAGACTTCAGGGCCGGCTTCAAACATTAATTACCGGTATGCGAGTTAAAAATCTTGAAACTTTACATTCAGTTTTACCGGGGAAACTTCGTTAGTTTCCCATGAAAACTTCTTTCAGTTCAGCAAATTTGATCAGCCGAACTCTTCAAAAAAATATAATAATGCCAAACCAGACAACAATTGATCACAAGTACTTTTTAATTCTCTAATGTAATAAAACAAAGCACATTAGATACAAAAGCACCTAACATGATGGCAAAATCCCTTTTTTTAATCTTCCATTGTAATTTGGTCACTGCTATACTGTTCATAATCAATTTCTGGAAAACTTGTACTGCGTAAATTAGGCCTACGTTGACTTTTAAAGGCTAGGTTGAACTCGAGAATATGGTTTCGAATGTAAGTATTGATTCTCAAAAGTTCTCGAATGCATTGTATTCAATTCTGCCTGTCACTAAGAACAATCAAATTAGAAAGAGAAAAGAATATAAACAAAACTTCAGAAATTATGGTTATTCGTGACCTTGAGCTCAGCTGGAAAACGCGCTCACTGTACAAGTCAGTATGAGTGGGAAATGATACAAACTTTTTAAGTGTAATGTGTGCAAATAAAACGACTGCGGTTTAAAAAATTTTTAAGAAAAAAACGTAAAATTCCCAGCCTTATATTAGGACCAAAACAGTAACAGGAAATCCCCAAAACCTCCCATGGCTTTATGAATATGCAACATCTGTTCTGTTCTAGATACCGGTAACATAATAATGTATATTTCAATACGGACCAGACATGAGATTTGTAACATGTAACATAATTGTATACGATAATATTAAAATAGGGTACTAAATTTGTGTTAAGTAGAAGCAGTTTCGATTCCTGCCTAAAAGCCCAGTGGCTATACAATGCCCTGAGGGAAGTGCCAAAAACCTGTTCAGCGATACAATCGAAAAAAGTACAAAAATAAACATCTAACCCTGGACATAATGTAGACGTTTTACAAGTACGAACATTTGACAAAACTTGTTCCGTCTTCAAGAAGACCTGTCGAAATGCACTCTATCCCCTTCCAATCGTTGTGGCCACTCTCTGCTTTATGATTTCCGAGGTTTCTCTACACAATACCACCCGAATGCGATGCTAAGATGGTCCCTTATGCAAGTTCACTGCCAAACGCTTTTCCAGTACAGTACTTGCTCAAATTATCACAATGATGGGACGTTAACACCAGGATCCATAAGTATGCTGTAGCAGTCTTTTGGTGAAATACAGTTTCTTGAAAAATGCTTGATCGAGGATTTAGCGTTGATGGGACTGACATTTCTGGACGGCTGATCTGGGAAATCGTTTCTTGGACGAATGGAAAATGCGGGATTTTTACAACGCGATTTAATTAGGACCCTCGTGGGACCATGTAATTTGAATGAATAATCCACGAAAACGTAGTTTCCGGGAACGTATAATCAAGGTTCTACTGTATCACATTAAAGATATATAAATTTATTCAGAACTGAACAAACACTTCCCCCATAAGGAGGTTGCCAAAAGCAATGAAGCATACTAAAGGCATAGAAGACAAGCCAGAAAAACCTAAATATTTACAGGTCAAATAGATACAAGTATAAAATAGAATGTATTAAAAGTATTTAAACAATTAAAACAAGAGTGGAAATGACTGTCTGGAAAACGGTTTATTCCAAAATTTACTGAAACCCTATTAAATTTACCAACACCTGTGTATTAAGAGCGACACATAATATTTACATAACAAATATGATATATACATATTACATAGCGAAGCAGTTATTTTCAAGCTGAGTTACCATCAGAAAGCTGGTGCAATGGTAAGCAGCTGCTGGAGTTCAATTCCCTTGTACCATAACAAACATGGCCATACAAAGAGGAGAGTTTGTTAAGTAAAGTAGGAGGTTAGAAGACGTTAACTGCCCTCTAGCTACACAACTCACTGTTTTAGATGTGGTTCTATTTAAACTTAACTATATATTATGAACAGCGAGATATTAAATAAATCAAAATCACAGATATATACAAGATCAGAAAACCAGGAATTGGCATTAAACATCAGGGAAACAAAAATCAATCATGTACCAATAAAGGTGAGCTCAGATTACCAGTATATGATCTGGATTCTGTATCACTTTTCATTTGATTTTAAATAAATTAGTCAATAGTTCCTATTAGAAATACAACATTTCAAAAATTCTCTTATTTTGGAAACTAATGAAAGTTTTAAGCTCAGAACCACATCAGGAGAACATTACATATACCAACAGTTTCACTTTCAGAAAGGCTGCAAGACAATTGGGGCTTCAGTTGACTGCACTGCTGGGAATTCTACTTTGGGGAAACTGCAGTCAGATTTCTGAAATTTTACTTCTCCAGAAAAGGTTATGTATTGTAACAAAGTCTCCTATGATGGCCCACTGTTGGCCTATAATAAGCTGTCGATCATGTCTGTTGTGAACACATATTTATAATGAATGCACTTCTTAAAGTATATGCAGAAACACACAAAATCAAATTCAGAAGTGATGTTCAAAAATACAGGGTCTTTCTTTTTGGCTCGCTCCGCAGCACCACTCAGAGCACGGCATGGTTGGCACAATGACACTCCGTCGCTAGCCGGTATAATGTGCGCTTTTCCTTCCCACTACCTACAGTAATTCACACTTATAGAAATCCATTTCTAGTGAAACTATTAGTCTAAAACCTACCTGGCATTACATTTGATGTTCAAAATGTTGTCCCTCAGCTGTCAAACACGCCTGACACCTCGTAAATAGGTTTGCAGACACTCGGCGAATCTCAGTCCCTGTGATGTTCGAAATAACTTGTGTAACGTTCTCTTGTAGTTCTCTTGTGTGAGGGTTGTTCACATACAATTTTCCCTTCAGCATCCCCACAGGTAATAATCACAGGGATTTAAATCAGGATATCTAGGGGGATAATTAACCACACGATCTTCGAAAACTTTCCGTGTTACCTCCATAGACCGATTAGCAGTGTGTGCCGTTGCATTATCTTGCATAAAGAAACCATTACTCCTTACTTCTTCCATCAGCTCTTGAAAGAATGGTGTGAGAATGAGGTCTATATATCGATCAGCATTTATTGTTTCACATGAAAATATAGGCCCTAGAATTCTACGAGCACTTATTGCACACCAAACTCCTATCTTTACATCATGAAGTGGACGGACATGCAGCTGGTGGGGATTTTCTGCACACCAATAGGGACTGTTTTGACTATTTACATAGCCACTTTAGTGTAACCATGCTTCATCACTATAAAATAAAAGTTCTGGGTCAACATACCCATCGTGAACCGACTGAAGCAACCAGTTACAATACCGAACCCTAGCGAAGCTGTCAGGTCCTCTTAAATATTGGGCAGGAGTGGGTTTGTACGGTTTTGCTTTGAACAGTTTTGTTGCTTTGTGGGCAAAAGATAATGACACATTAGCTTGTACAGCAAAACGCGACAAGGATTTCGTTAGCTCCTATTTCATCAAGCTTTTCTTCTGTTACAACGGTTCGTCTCCTGTGCAATTTCTTGTTAAGAATGGACCTGGTGGTGCGGAACTTCTTTACTAATTTACGTACCGTACTCCTATGCGGAGGAGGATGCCAGGAAATTTGTGAATGAATCGAAAGTGGCATTCTGTGTAAGAAGAATGCTTCTCATAGCACAACACAATGAATACACGCTGTTCTACTGTATACATCACTCATTAAACACACAATTAATATTCCTACAGAAACTACGCTATTTTAAAGTGAACACATTGAACATGCTACTAATACCACAGATGTTGAACTAAATTATTGCTGTGAAGCAATGGTTATCGCTACTGTACTGCATTAGATAATCTTAACCGGTCATGAAGCAATATATCTCTCAGCAAATGAGCCATCCGGCCACGCTATCGCCTTCCATGCATGTTCCCCTGACACACAGATCAAGCCAAAAAAGACGCCGTATAATAGCAGGTCAGCTAACCAAGTAAATGTACCTCGTCATAGGTTACAAAAGACAGCTTCTAGCCATTTCATTGCTCAATTAAAAATGTTTAATAAAATGCTTTCAGACCTAAAAGAACTACCATCTAATACATTCAGAAATAAGCTTAAGAAGAGGTTACTCATGCATCCCTTTTACTCAGTGCAGGAATGCCATGAAATTAATGAATTTGATGTATATTGAAATTACAATTTGTTATTAGTTTGTGTATGTACTGTATATTATGATTTTATTTTTTTGACAATGTCTATTGTATGTAAAATTCTGTTCTATAAGCTATAAAAAACTCTTTGAGACCCACTAATCAAGAATTATCCACGTGCGAATTACCGGGAGTCCACTGTAATTTGAATGCAGGGATCAAAATAAGTATAGAAATATGTAACTTCTATATGCAGTTCAATGAACATATTATTATTATTATTATTATTATTATTATTATTATTATTATTATTATTATTATTATTATGTGCGTATGGACCCAATGGATCACGCACAGCTCTAACGATTCTGTTTTCTGAGTTGCCAAACAGCTCTCATCCTTTCTCTGTGGATCCTTTTTTGTTCTTCTGTCCACTTTGCTCCAGTCTTCTTTTTCACTTTGTTCTCTGGTTGGACTTTCCATCCGTTAATGTTTTTCCCATAGAGGTTTCTGTCCGCAGTGTCAGTTGAGTTCATCTGGGCTTTTTCCAGATCCTTCTTCAGTTCCAGTACTCGTGGAATATATTTTAGATGTTCTATATCGGTGAGAATCTTGTGTGTCAGTCTACTTGCCGGCAGTCTGCAAACGTGCCCATAAAATTTCAGAAGTCTTTTGTGGATGTCCGCTGCAATGTTGGAAAGCTCTTCTGTCACTCTGCGTGATCTCAGTCTATAACCATCTTCTGTTTTTCGGGGGCCGAGAATTTTCCTCAGGATTATTCTTTCTTCTTTTAAAATGTTTTCTAGGTCACCTTTCCCGTTTATTATCAGCAAATTTGGATGGTGTCATTGCTTAATGCATCTTGTGCTTCTTCCTTCTTCTGCTTTACTGTTGTCGTGTAAGAGAGGGCCAAGAACCCTAACTTTGCCACAAATAAGGACATCAATAAATAAATAAACAAATGCTCAGATTATTGGTATCAAACTACCACAGTCAATAAGTTTGCAGACTGTCACCTTGAGTGAAAGCAGCCACCCAATGCTGCGAACATTTGCATAGCTCCACACCGTCCTTCAAGAAAGTTGCCATTTGCTACTATGCGCGTCTGTTAACATTGGTATACCTCACTGTTGGAAACACTGCTGAAAGATGCTGGCAGGAAGATCTTATATGATGCATCTTGTGGCAGTGATGATCTGCTCAGCAAAAAATTCATGCGAGGTTCTTTTTAAAACTGTACATTTTCTCTTTCAAGAATTTGCTGAAGTGCATCACAGTGACAGTATGCTGCCAATTCTATAATCCAAATTCAATATAATCCAATCCATATAACGGTTTACTACATGGTCATCATCATCATTTCCCGTTTCCAGCTTCCTGGGTTGGGTTGTGAATCAAGGACCTCCATCGTTGCTCGTATCTCCACCACTCTTCTCCTTTTTTAGGTACATCTTCTGGTTTACCTACCCTCTTCTCTATGCACTCCCACACTGAATCTGTCAATCTCTTTCGGGGTCTTCCTTATTGTCTCTTTCCTATTAACTTCTCTCAAAAAACTTTTTTTGGCACACTCTCTTCTCCCATTCTCATCATATGCCCATACCACTTTAGTTTTATCGTTTCTATCCTATCTTGAAGTTTCAAGATTCCTGTCCTTTTCCTTATCTCTTCATTTCTAATTCCATCCTTTCTGGTCTTGCCCTCGATACCTCTTAGGAATTTCATCTCCGCTGCCTGTATTCTACTCTCCTCTCGTTTTGTTGTAGTCCACGATCCAACTGCATAAGTTAGTATGGGTTCATAATAGGTTGAATATAATACTTTCTTACATTTCTTTGGGACATCTTGGTTCCACACAATACCCCTTACACTCTGGTAGAAGGTATTCGCTTGTTGTATTCTTTACCCAATTTTCTTGGTTAACTTTCCATCTTCTGTGATCACACTTCCCAAGTACTTGAAACTTTTAACCACTTCCAGAATTTTAACATTCAGTTTTATCTTTCCTCTTCTTTCCTTCCTTCCTTCCTTCCTTCCCCTTGTCATCACTATTGTTTTACTTTTCTCTGTGCTTACTTTCATCCCAATTTTTTCTATTTCTTGATTCCATACTGTTGAGAATAAATATATATATGTATATATTCATATGACTCTGGCTGAGCCACCATCAAGTAGCACCACCTACACACTACGGTTTCTTTTTCCATTCTGATGTCACGATTGTAATCTCCATGTCTATTGTTTTCACTGCAGCCATCTGTGATTTACGTATGTAATAAACAATGTCATTCTATTTAAACCGTGCTGACACGTGAAAACATCGTGTCACGCACGATTGGCGAGGTTAAACATTTAGCCAAGTGTCTTCTGCGAAGAAATAGCATGTGAAGATGAACACTTCAAGTATGGTGCGCATTGAGACATTGTCAAAAGACAACTTTGACACGTGGAAAATTCACATGATGGCTGTGTTAGTAAAAAATCGTACGTGGGCGTACGTAGCTGGGATAAAGGTTAAACCTGAACCGGTCAGCGAGAACGCAGCCGCTATTACAGAATGAGAAGAACGTGACAGTGAAGCAATGTCAGATATCATCTTGGCGATTCAACCCTCGGAATTGAAACAGGTAAAAGATTGTGTCACTTCGCACGAATTGTGGCTAACACTAGAGTCGATTTACCAATTGAAGGGGCCAGCGCGGAAAGCAACATTATTAAAGCAGATCGTGCTTCAAAGAATGAGTGAAGATGGGAATGTACGCGATCATTTGCGGAGATTTTTCGGCGCCGTGGACAAGCTCAATGGTATGGACAAGGCAATCAACGATGATTTGTTATCCATATTACTTCTGTATAGCTTGCCAGTCAGTTTTGAACACTTTCGGTGCGCGATAGAATCTCGCGACGAACTTCCAAAGCCCGAGGTTTTACGCATAAATATTATAAGAAAGTGACACGAGGAGCAGTGACCAGAACAATATGATGCAAAACTACATGACTGTTGAACAAATATACAAGAACAAGAATTATAGAAAGCCCACAAGCAAAGTCGATAAAGGCAAAAAAGAAGGATCCACATCCCTTCGTTACTATCGTTGTAAAAAGATAGGTCATAAGGCGAAGGAGTGCAAATCGAGTAAAAATTATCACGACAATGCTCACAAGGCCGAAGGAAGTACCTCACTATATATTACATCAGAACTGAACTCATGCAAGTTCATGACGGACCGCGACGCAGATACAGTGTGGTGCCTTGACAGCAGCTGTACATCGCACATGTGTAAAAGTCTGGACTATTTTTCACAAGTAGAATCCAATGTTTCTGACGATTTAAAGTTAGCGACGAAAATAAGTGCAAAACGTGTCGTGACAATGTCAATGAGCGTTGATGGTTGTGATAAAAGTTTCAACCTATGCGATACATTATACGTACCTGATCTTCGCACTAATCTACTCTCAGTCGGGAAGATCGTAGATAGAGGTACCCGCATAGTGTTTGACAAAACAACCGCTCGAGTTACAGATGCGAACGGTAGTAACTTATTCATTGCACATAGAAAAGACGGACTTTATTACATTAACGGGTCGTACACCGAAGAACAGGGAAAAATTGCCCGAGCTGAAGATACGCACGAAGGATCTATTATGGACTGGCACATTCGACTGGGACATCTAAACATAACGTATCTACGTGAGGCAGTGAAGAATAAAAGGACAGAGGGAATCAAAGTCATCGACACTGAAGAGGATTTTGAATGAGAGATCTGTCTCCAAGGAAAGATGACACGTACCCCTTTTCCGAAGAAGTCCGATAGGAGAATGGAACCAGAGGAATTGATTCTCATTCCAATATTTGTGGCCCTATGAGGGTTTCCTCGAACGGAAACTTGCGTTACTTCGTCACATTCGTCAACGATGCGAGTGGATGGTGCAAAGTGATTAAGTTTCTTCGTCAGAAAAATTAAGTCGTTAATGAGTTTTAGGACTTCAGAAAACGTCTGGAAACACAGAAAAACGCAAATATAAAGTCTGATAATGGTACGGAGCACGTGAATTCCCTATTCGACGCACTGTTGAAAATCTGCGGGATCCTATGACGCCTGACGATTCTGTGTACCCTGGAACAAAATGGAGTAGCAGAAAGGAAAAACTGTACACTCGTCGAGATGGCCAGATGTTTATTAATGCAGTCCGGACTTCCTCCTCCTTTCTGGAGCAGAGGCTGTTGCAACAGCGAATTACATTAAGAACAGATGCCCTACAAGTAAACTGGGTGGACAAACTCCTTACGAATCCTGGACTGGAAAGGTTCCACATGTTTGTAAATTCGAAATCTTTGCATGTGAGACCTACTGCCTAAATTGATCACCGAACATAGGAAAATTCGACCCTCGGGGAAAAAAGGGCATATTCCTAGGATATGCAGAGCAGTCCAAAGGTTTCAGCATTTGGATACCACAGGAGCGAAAAGTGGAAATCTCATGTGATGTCAAGTTTTTGAAAGGAGACAGAAAAGAGCAAAAATACGATCTTGATATTTTTCAAAGTCGGCGCCCAAATGTAGAGCACTTTGATGAAGATCATCCCAGGATAGAGCCAGAGCAGGTTAATCCTTTCTTCAATGTAAACATAACTCCTAGAGACACAGAACGTACAGAAAGTACCAAAGATCCGGATAGTTCTGAAGAAGAATTTCTTGGTTTTGAAAATGAACCAGAACCAGAAATACGACAATCTCGACATGCTCCAGGAAGACCAAAAATTATTCATTCGGGAACACGAGGTAGACCTCAAAAGCTTTACGAGGAATACGGTGGAGGACAAACTGATTCGGTATGTCTGGCTGAGGTTCCAATTCAGATGGCATTTTCAGCTCCAGAGAAAAATGAGTGGATGCTGGCGATGGCAGATGAATTTGTCTCTATTCTAAGAAACAAGACCTGGGATCTCGTAGACCGCTCAGAAAATAGGACGACGATTGGAAGTCATGTAGTCCTTAGGAATAAGTAAGGAGCAAATGGCGAGATCACAAGAAGGAAGGCTAGAGTCGTGGCCAGGGGTTTTTTGCAAAGGCCAGGTAAAGATTATACTGAATCATTCACACCAGTAGCACAACTCAGCTCAATACGAAAGGCTATTGCGCTCGCTGCTCATCATGGAATATATGTCCGACAATTCGATGTAGCAACTGCATACTTAAATGAAGAGGAAATCTTTATGGAGGTACCAAACTACACCAGAGAAATACTCTAATTCATCGTACAGGAAAGCAATGCAACATCCAAGATCATAGCTGAAGCCAAGAAGATGCCGAAGATGTTGAACAAGGATTGTGTGTGACGTATTAAAAAGGCTCTGTATGGCTTGAAGCAGGCTGGACGTTGTTGGCACCAATGCTTGAGCGTCTATGTGAAAAAGGGTTCAGATGCTGATGCTCTCCTAATCATAGTTTATGTTCATGACATTTTAGATTTATCACGGAACGAGAGAAATTGACGAGGTCCACAAATTTCTACAAAAGTCGTTTGAGGTCAAAGACCTAGGAGACACTAAGTACTGTCTCGGAGTTGAGTTTTCTCGAGATGAATCCGGTATCACCTTGAAACAGAAAAGTTGTTATGGACATCTTAGATCGTTTTCAAATGTCTGATTGCAAGCCCGTGGCCACACCAATTGAAGCTGGAATTAAACTGTCAAGATCAAGTACTTGGTCCAAGGATGATGGCAAGAAGCCCCCCTACAGAGAGCTCATAGGTGCAGTGAGTGTCTTAAGCCAATACAATGATTCTTTTCGCAAAGAATACTGGCAAGCGGCAAAGAGGGTACTGAGGTACCTGAACGGTTCTTCTGATGTGGGAATCACCTTCGGAAGCGATATCAGTAATTTAACTGGCTGTGTAAATGCTGATTGGGCTGCATGCATGAACAACCGCAGATCATACACTGGCTTTGCCTTTACAATGTATGGCGGAGTGGTATCTTGGGAATCCAGGAAACAACGGACAGTGGCATTGTCCTCAATGGAGGCTGAATATATGGCCTTGAGTGAGGCTTCAAAAAGAAGCAGTGCACTTACTACGACTAGCAAGGGAGATAGGCATTAACAGCATGTCGACTGTACAGCAATATAACGACAACATTGGAGCTCAGAAGCTTGCTGGAAATCCTGTTTTCCACTCTCGGACTAAGCACATTGATGTGCGACATCGTTTTGTACGAAAGGTTCTTTCATCTGGGGACATTCATCTCGAATACTTGTCAACTGAGAAGATGCCTGCAGACATATTAACCAAGGGACTACCAAAGGATAAGTACTGGAAGTGCTTAAAATGTCTGGGTGTCAGAAGACAAACGTTGAAGTTGGTTCAGCCTTCGAGAGGGGTTGAGAATATTTATATCTATTCACATGACTCCGGCTGAGCCACCATCAAGTAGCGCCACCTACACACTACAGTTTCTTTTTCCATTCTGACACGTCACGATTGTAATCTCCAGGTCTATTGTTTTCACTGCATCCATCTGTGATTTACGTATGTAATAAACAGTGTCATTCTAAATAAACCATGCTGACCTTATTTCTTTCCGAAATATCGTGCCTTTTTCAACACATACATCTACTTGTTTTTGCACTTCCGTTTCATCCTCACCCCATATCACTATATCATCTGCAAACAACATGGCTTTTGTTGCCTGTCTTCCCAATATCTATTTAATTTTCTTATGAATTTCATCCATGACTATGATGAATAGTATGGGGGATAGTACACTTCCCTGTCAGAGACCAGTTTCAACTATAAACCATTTTGTTTTTCCTATATTGGTCTTCACACGACTAACACAATTTTCATAGATAGCTTTTATCATTTGCACTTCCACTCTGTTAGCTCGTTTTTTTCCTTAATGTGTCCCATACTAACTATCTGGACACACTGTCATAAGCTTTCTCAATATCAATAAATGAATACCGGTACATGGTATGAAGATCAATTTGAAAAACACAGAAATTAAAATTATGCAAGGATCAGATTTTTTTAAAATCTTTCTGCATCTTGTGAAGTGAAGAAAAAAAGGATGAGGAAAGCTTAAAGAGGGCAAATTATTTGCTAATGAACAACACTATGTTAGACCGAGTTCTGGGTAAGAACTGTGAAGAGAGTTGTGTATTACCTGAAGATATAGTATGAGGACGTTCGCTCATGATAGCCGTTGCTGCTCGTTCGAACTGCAAAGTCTCTTGTAGGTTAGGCCATGTAGCAGTAGTATTGGGCAAGGTGACTGCAGAACCAGTGCCTGCATATGGAGTCGAGGGAGTACTTGAATTGCTACCACTGTTGCTACTGGGTTCAGACATGTTGGAAACCTGCAAAAGGAACACATTTTCTGTGAATACATTCTCTTTAAACAAAATTCTCAATGGCAAACATCTTTTGTGATACGATAACTAAATTTGAAAAGAAAATACAAATACGTGATGTGGTAGATGGATACTCAGATGAATTCTGATCAGGTCTGTCTTCCAGGTATTCTATACAATCATGGTTTGTACTGTAAGGAAAAGAGTTACTCTAATTTCTTTTCTCTGCTCCCTATGAAGCAGCCAATTTGGGTCTGTTTCTAGATTTGACCTATTACTGCTTATCACTCATTTTGCCATGTGTGTTGTCTAAGATGTACTGTTTATTGAAGTAATAAGATACAGGCTATCTTAGAAACTTGGGTGATCAGGAATTAAAGTTAAACTAAAGTTTTGTGTTTTCCATACTTCCACAATGTTTTTGATTTGTCTGGTTTTTCTTAACACATCTAACATATGATATAATTTAGCATAAAACATCGCTAATATCTGAACATAATAAAATGTTAAAATTCGTAAAATTTATTTGAATTTGAAAATTCATTTGCTCTCCTGTAATTTATGTATTCTTCTTCAACTATACTTAAACCTGACAGTTACTTCTTTCCATACTGAATATTTATAGCTGTTTGATTTTGAAACACTATCATGTTAAGAGGGTATCTTGAATTTATGAATTCAACTCAAGTTTTTTATCTACATGTAAAAATTTCTGAAGAATGTTTATCTAATGAAGATAATAAATTGCTTTCCACAGGCAAAAATATTACAGAGAAGAAATTTAGCAGAAATTTTTATTTTACCAGAAAACACTATATAGAATCAAATTAATACATTCATGCTATGAAAGTTGAGTAAGAAAAATACATTACTTATAAAAATGCTAAACACTTAGCGAGCAACATGAAACATCTCAAATATCACACATAACCACACTTACCTTGAAGATACACATGCAGGAATTGTAATATGAGGAAAAATTGAATGAAATTACCTTTGTAATAATGCACTGTTTCTAACCAAGCAGTTAATGGAACTGAAATGGAGAAAAAGCCACATACTGGAAATAGGAATGAAATGCAAAATGAGGGCTCTAATTCCTGCCGTGTACAATAGGAACCCCAGATATAACCACTTTTGAGAGTAATTCCCTAAAGGTCACTAGGAATTCCTCCATCTATGTTGAAATAAGTAAAATCCAGGCACTTCCTATTCAATGTGCATATGATGATATAATACATTATATTGGAGGAGTCAGGAACATATTTGTCATCAATTTCCATGGACTTCTGTAAGCATGAATGTGTGAATATTGTTTGATAAACTTTTTCATCTACAGGGATAGGTTTCCCAGACTAAGTAACTTGTTGTCCCACTATTTCCCTAAGTGGGAGAAGAATTTTTTATTATTTATTTATGAAACGCACCACGATGATTTCAGCAATAAGTGTTGTGTAACTAAGTTCAGAATTATTGAATGGCTAAGCACTTTCTTAGAGAGCTAATGCAACAGAAGTGAAACCACTTCATTTCTTTCTATATAAATTATTTCAATATGTTAAGCAGAAGGAAGTGAATTTATCATTCAGTAAATGTGCCCAAACTGGCTCATAATATATTCAACAAAATTAGAAGAAATTAATGGTTGGAAATAGTCTCCTTAAATCTTCAGGAAAACATATTTAATAATACAGCAGGTGTAATAAACCCATCAGTTAGATGTGAATTAAAAAAATTAAATGCATAAATATAATTCTCTCTATAACTGTATAGTATGAACCAGGTTTAGTGCTCAGAATGTTCAGTTAGTAAGTGCTGCCTCCTACTGTTTGGAGGAATTTTACTTAATGTGGAAATAATACTCAAAATGTTCTATATCTCAGAACTGTTAAGAAAATCAGTCGTCCTTGACTGCAAGTGACTATAAAAGTACCTTAACACTTTGCACAGAAGGTGGACGAGGAAACAGCACATCCTGGGAAGTGAAGCCTGAGTCTTGAGAGGAAACACTTGGCAGGCGGAGAATACCCACTGCAAGAGGCTGCTACATAACAGAATAAAATAACTGCAGTCACACCGCATTTAAGGCAACAAAAATAAAAAATAATTTTAAAACAAAAAAATAAATTAAATGATGACAAAAAGAAAAAGAAATCTTTGTTGTATTTCATTCATAACATAAAAGGAAAGAAAATGAACAGATAACTTCAGAAAAAACTATTAAATATCAATTACCTACTGGTAAACAACTGGATCAAGCTCAATATTGTAAAATGGAAAGAACTGCTAATAAAATGCAGTGATTAATATTTTAAAATATCAAATCAAATCATATTCCCACAGCCATCTGCAACAGAAGGAAGTTCTTATCTGCAAGCACAGGGAGTTCCTAGTGCAGTAATCCACAATCATTGCCCAAAGTTACATGGATGAGAACAAAATTATTATAACTTCTTTATTTTCTTGTCTGAGCTATATCAAAGCACTGTTCAAAAACTCCGTTCATCAAATCCTTTATAGCCTGCCTTATTCTGTAGTGAGAAGGTGTATGGTTCCTAAGCTGGATCTTTTATCATTTCAAAACTTTTCTTAAGTTAGATGGTACCCCCTTTGCCTACATTAATAGTGTGAGTATACAATAGGTAATTTCTTGAATTGGCCACCAAAAGGCAGTAATGGGCGTTATATTTAATCATGTAACATACATTATTTAGTTGGGTTTTTTTTCCGGGTGAGCCGTGCTGTTGTTTTCTGTACATTACATATAGTTTTCCGACATTTTGAATACATTGCAGTATTCTTTGTATCTCATACTTGGACCATGTATTCTTTGAAACAAAACGTCTGATCTCCACCAGCCTAAAAGAACATATCCGTCACACCAAGAACCAAAACACAGATATTTCAGCGGTAGCCAAGCATTCCTATGAAACAAGACATGGAATATCATTTGATAAGAACAAGATCCCAGCAGCTATCCCTTGGAATCTGGAAAGGAAAATCCACGAGGCTATCAAAATCAAGAAACATCCGAATAATATGAATTTAGAAGAAGGATATAAAATCAGCAATTCTTGGATGCCTATCATACATAGATTAAGACACACAGCCCACAACATAAACACACAGGTCGAACCTCCAATTACATAATGTCGCGGGCAAGCCCCACTACCTGGCTGTGACACATACTTTCCAGAATTCTCACAAGACAGCCAGGGGCTTACATCAGCCAGAAAGGCTAGGATATATAAGACCAAGGTCAGGAACCACTCTTGTAGTGTGATTGCTGCCTGGGAGACTGATTCCCCGGATCGAATAGGGGTATTTCAGTCGCCTCGACAAAGAATACTGCAATGTATTTGAAATGTCGGCAAACTGCACGTAATGTACAGAAAACAACAACAGGGTCAACCCGGAAAATAAACTAAATAATTCTACACACAGTGGAAGCTTCACCATGTAACATACATGTTATCAGAAGTTCACAGTGCTCCCTTCAAGATGTACTCTGGCATTTCAACTCAATTATAGTATATAGTAGTACCACAAGGCGATTTCTTTCCACATGAATGTACTGTATATGTTGTATGCATTGTCCTTTTACCTTCTTTCTTTCCAAAATAACTGACATAAGCATCACACCGTTCAGACTATCCTCACTTTAAATAGTATGTTTGCACTCATTTTAATCTGCACCATTATTCATGTAAATGCCACTTTCAGAATTTCATAATTTTGAATAACTAAACTTCAGTAACATTTTTTAAGTGCTGTTCAAAGTTCCCTCCAAACACGTTATGAAATAAATACCTAACACTGTGCTGAAACAACTGTTCTCAAGCCTGTGACAGCACTGTTTAGGAATAAATAATATGTAAAATAAAATACTGGTATGATTTACAGCAGCCAAAAATAAATACCATGCTCATCAAGCAAACTTTTTTTTTAACTAGCCAAATAAATTACAAAGAAATTAACTACAATACAATAAGCATGCATTACATTAAAATAGAAATAATTAATATAGCCTAATTTATAATTTCAGTAGCTGACAGTCATATTTCTCATATTTCCTTGTTTCCTTGCTTAATGATTGTATGTATTTTGAAAATGAAAATTACTTTGGAGGAAGTAATACGTTAATTTGGTCAACTGCTCATGCAATTAGATCATAATTTTACTGCTCCTGTACGAAGGAATCTTGAGTTTTAAAGTTTGGAGGAATTTCATACTTGGGCCATGTATCTCACCGAGTCATCTCTTTATATTTCGTTCTAAAAATAATATAGCTTACTACTCATCTACATGTTGAAAGTAATGTATTTTATACAGGGTGTTTCTATATTCCCGTTACAGACTTCAAGAGCTTGCAGTGGGGACCAAGACTGTTAAGTTTAGCACAGGAACTTGAGTCCAGAAATGTACCATCTTTCCACTAACCGTAAAAAAAAACCACCACAGCACACGTTCAAATCTCCTGCATTGTCGGCGCCACTGACTAGAGTACATACATCATTGAACGATCATGTGATGTCTCATACCCCTACAGGTTTGTTGACAATCCATGCTATTCAGTTGAATGTGTGATTTGCACAGAGACGTGTTGTACCTGCTATTGCGTTTGTGATCTTCGTTCATACTACAGTACAGTAGCAATTCTTTACTATGTACACAGCAGTAAGTTGTACGTACAGTACTGTACTTACAATAGTTCATCTGCACCAAAGATTTGGGCAACAGTGGATAGATCGTGAGGGTCCGATTGCTTGGCCGTCACATTCACCCGACTTGACACTGCTAGACTACTACCTGTGGGGTCACATGAAAACTTGATTTACGAGACCACTGTGGAATCCAAGGAAGACCTACTGGCATGGGTTGTGGCTGCGACAGATATTGGAGGACCTGGGATTGGTGATCGTGTGTACGAGAACATGATATGTAAGTACCGTGGTCTGTGTTGACGTCGGTGGTCGTCGCATCGAGTCCCACCTGTAATTGGACCCAGACGACAAGCAACAGGAGTCGGACAGAGTGCCAAAAATGGGGGGAGCTGTGAATGTGTGCTGTGGTGGTTTTTGTGCGGATAGCAGGAAGACTGTACATTTATGGACACAAGTTCCTATGATAAATTTAACCGTCTTGGTCCCCACTGCAAGCCCTCTAAGTCTGTAATGGGAATTCAGAAACACCCTGCATGTAATATGCAAGTTGCCAAAATACAAAACTTAATGAGGGCTACTTCAAATTGTTTAATGTTTTCACTTTAGTTTCCTCTGCTAGGAATAAAAATCTTAAGTGAGAAGAAAATTATATATACACACAATAAAAGAAATTGTGCTCTACAACTGTTAGATTATCACTTCATGAAAATGATATTAAACTTAAAAAATTGAAAAAAATATTACATGTATGATGAATTAGATGCCCATCACCAGTATATGTTAGGTGTGCTGTGTAACTGACGTGCAGTCTAGACTGCTTTACAAGCATTTAAAGAATTAGTCTGAAGGTTAAAACTGAAACTATGAATGGAAAAAATACAACTGTACAGTGCCTACAACAAGTTATTAAACATGCTTTGTCTTACCTTGCTGGTGGTGTCAACAGTAGTGAAGATGGACTTACCTGAGATACAGAGCGATGCCAGTAGTGATGGCTTGGGGAGTGGTGCGACTTAGTGCTGCCACTGGAAGAACTATTCAGAGAACTGATGCTGCACATACTAGATTTGCGTGAACCTAATGAACTGGGACTGCTCGGAGGAGTCTGAAATGACCAGCTACTTTCTGACCCCTTCAGATCACTAATAACCTGAAATAACAAAATATGATATTAGTACATCCAGCTTTTTACAACACGCAAACTTAATGGAATATTATCGCATCCAAACAATCCCCTCTGCTATATAACCAATCATCAATGATCTGCATTTAGGACTGTTGCCCAGGTGGCAGATTCCCTATCAACTGTCTACCTAGTTTTTTCTTAAATATTTTCAACAAACTTGGAAATTTATCGAACATTTCCCTTGATAATTTATTCCAATCCCTTACTCCTTGTCCTACAAATGAATATTTGCCCCAACCTGTCCCCTTGAATTCTAACTTTATCTTCATATCATGGCTCTGTCGATTGACTGGAAACAGGCTGTGGATTTTCATTTTCATTATGATCTTTCCTATTTTTAAAAGCTTCACTGAAGCATATTCTTCTACTTATGTCATTCCACGCCAACTATCCACTGACAGCTCGAAACATACCACATAGTCAAGCATCCCGTCTCCTTACTCCCAAGTCTTTCCACCCCAAACTTTTTGTAATACTACTCCTTTGTCCTAAATCACCCAGAACAAATCATGCTGCTACCTTTGAATTTTTTCCAGTTCTCGTATAAAGAAGTCCTGGTGAGGGTCCCATACACTGGAGCCATACTCTAACTGCGGTCTTCACAAAGATACAATATTACATTTTACTATGAAATCATCATTCAAAACAATTTACCAAGATGAATGCCATACATCAAAAGAGAGAATTTCTAATCTCAATGCTTACAGATATAAAACTATTTCTCATTTTATGCTGATCCTTTTGTTCCTTTCTGTCCTTATATCATGATCAGGTTATATCCCCCAAATATAACATCTTTAATATTATATAACTATAATGTAATGTTGCATGGTGGTGGTTGTTATTATCTTAAAGAAAAATAGAGGTTACAGGAGGAATAGGATGAGGATGATGCTTCAAAGAATGAAGTTATCACCTAAAGGAAAAAAAAAAGTTATGAAAAGTTTGATGATGAAAGAGCTTGCAAACCTAATGTCATTGGGGTCAGAAGAGGAAAACAATGAGTTGACCAAGGGGGAGAGGATAGGAGAGAAGAAAGTATAGAGCCTACCATACATAAACGGAAGCAATGCCTCTGGTAGGGCCACTATGTTCACCACACTCTACTTTCAAGTGGAGAGCAGTGGGATTAGATTGCACTAATGGTCCTATTCTCCATAAATGTCATCCATAAACTCGTCATTCTTCATAACACATTACTTATGTATCCATCATAGCTTACAAAATGCAATTTTATCATCGTCATCAACATCTAACCATGTTAACCACTATCGACAGACAGGGATATATTTCCATACAATCATTTGAAAAAGATATTAATTTAGAGCATCCCATGTAGATGCTGAATTGGAGAAAATGGCAGGCTCACTGAAGAAGATCCAGGTAACCAAGATGATATGTTCTGTTTAAACAAGGCATTCCACAGAATGGAGAGTTCATTCTTATCTCGCTACCTGAAAAATGACTAAGTTTATATGAACAACAACGAACGTGGTATTACATGACTATCTTGGCGATACGCAAGTACGGTATTTGCAGGCAGACTGCAGCATTGTCATGCTAATCGCGATACTCTACACCAAGCTCTGAGGGAGCCGGACACTCATGACTGAACATAAACTCCCACAGGAAACATTAACTTGCTCTGTTACCTCAAGAGTAAGCAAACGTGTAATGGCTGTTTATACAGAGTTTTCTAGTTTTATGTAACATCAGTAGTACAGTATATGAGAAAACATTCAGTAACAGTTTTAGCCCTCCTGTAAAATTGAGCAATATTGAAATCACATGCATCCTAAAACAGACATGAAAACTAACAACAATCTGTCTTTAATTAATCTGAAAGTATCCTAAATAACTGCAGAAGAAACAAATGAACATTCAGTGGACCAGTAAACAGTTATTTGTATAGTCAATGAAATGGCCAGTGGAGAGCATTAGGTTACTAAAGGTATACTCAAAGAGAATATGAGAAGCAATGCAGAGGGTGGCCTGCAAGATGATTAAATTCCAGATTTCAGGGACGTTTTGAATTTAATACAACAGGTGTGGGGAAAGGGGCCCTTATTTCATGATATGACCATGAAAAACTATTTTATCAAATGTCTAGTATTTGGCATCCCAGTGTGTGAAAAAAAAAAAATACATTATACATATTTCCAACTTGCCACAATCCTCTATCTGACACCCCACCATATCCAAATGGTGTCTTCATTTGGAAGATTATATAGCTGTCCAAACTGGTGGATTCTTTCAACAAAAGACTTCCCATATTAGGTTGATTGATCAATAATCAATAGTCTGACTGGTTAGGGTTTGCAACTCCAGATGTGATCTGGAAAGGTGATAAATGAATTATGATATGATGAAAAATGAGATTGTGAAGTGTGTTTGCCTCAAAATGATCTCTGGCTGTTATTTTACAGCATTGGGCCAACCTCAAGTTACAATTCTAAATGTTATTTAGAAAGGTGAATATGAGAGATGAAGGATGATTTTATGAAACTGAGAAGAAGGCTTTCTGCCTTATTTCATCCTAGTTGTTCTGGACTGGGAGACTTTTACCCAATACAGTAATTTACAAGGAAAGTGAATCAATTACTGACATAATAAGAAAACAGAGGATTGCATTTTTTGGATGTGATGCAAGTTGCGCATATTATAGAATACACACTATCTTAAAATACTTTCCAAAACTCTCAAAATATTATACAGGTCAGGAAAGCTGAAAAAAGAAAGATTATGAAAGCACTTCATTTTTCTGCAGAAGCTTACTGACACAATTTAGTACAGCAGTTTGATGTTTGAATTTAAGAGGCATTATAATCCCAGTCACTTCCTCAACAAGTATCACCAGGTTGCACAAAATAAAAGAGACATGAAGGGCAAAAGAGATCCATTTTATACATTTTCATATTATACTTTGAAGTTTAAAAAAGAGGCAAGTATAACAATTTAGCTATTAAGAAAAGTGTCAGTTTAGGAATATTTAATAATAATGTTTTAAATGTAATAAATTATAATATTTAAATAAGTTAAACATTTATAAGGCTGAGAATGTGGAGGATCAAGTGTAACAGAATCTTAGATGAATGCATATATGACATTTTACACGGTTACCTGAAATTCTTTAAGATTCAATTATGACTGATCTTCATTTGATGCCGTATAGGCTGACTTTTTTTTAAATTTTGAAGTTTTATTTTAGTCCACCAGATGATTCTACTTTACTCTCTACTGCGTGACTATTGCCAAGTTTTAATTTTGTTGGGAAAACTCAAAATGTGTGACCAGAGATCTTTTATATGCCAAGATCATCCAATAAGGAGTCTTGCATGAATATTTATTTATCTGCCTTTTAAATATCTGACTACTGCTGTTAGATGTAATGAATTGTACAAACCTGTTCACTTGCAGGTGGCAGAGTATAAGGGTCTGCTGTGTGCTTCTGAATCTGATCTACTACTTCCTGCAGATGAGACAACTCTGACAGCATGGCTACTTCTTCATCCTGAAAACAAATTAACAAAAGGTATTTTTCTACCTCTTAAGAACGTAATGAATAGATCAGTTAAAATTGCTTTTGAAAAAATAAATTAAGTGATAGTGAAGGAGAAAATTGAAGATTTCTCAAACAGAACTGGAACGGGGCTGAGAAACAGATCTCTTCTTCTTATTCTCTTAGTCTGGCAAAGAAATCAAACCACAAAATATTTAAATGTGAAACAACATGGGAAAAAGCAAGATCATATGGATCTGGCAATATTTACTAGTAAGGACACTAAACTATAACAACTTCTAGACAAAGAAAAACGTCAAAACTCTCAGAAGATGGTAACAGCAAATATTTTCCCCTCAGACAAAATTATGCCTATATTTCCTCTTAAATAGACTGGTGCTCCAAAAAAAATGTACAGCTAGATACAATTAATCACAAAGTCAAATTTAAGCACAGGGTCTAACAGTGACCATATTTTCTGGAACTTATGAATGAGTGGACTAAATTTCATTCTTATAATCACAGTTGCCTTGAAATATTTTACACAACATGATAAACTTATTAATATGTTTCTTTTCATTTTTAAAACAATATTCAAGGTAACAGACTAATCTGAACTATAGAGCCAGGATAGATACAGACACAGGGGAAAAAATCCAGGGCTTCATAACTGAAAGAACTTGAGGCATCCTCAGCCAAATGGGTGCTTAAAATAACTTTCAAGAATGTGTAACATAACATACAAACTGTGGGGGAAAAAAAGTAGTTCTTCTAGCAGAAACAAGTAAAATGGATAAAGAGAAGCAAAAGAAAATGTTGGTAATAAGTAGGGGATGGATGTAGTTAAAATGTCACTTTTTTTCCCCTTTGCATTAGGACGTTGCTCAGTAGTACAGAAATTCATTTTGTGATATAAATATAATAACATTTTTATAATTGGCATTCTTTTGCATTTTTTTCCAATTTAGGATGATCAGTCATTATTTCAGCTTTCAAGAAGGTTTCAGGTCAATTTATAGCATTTTAAAGAATTTTTAGATCATATCTTTTTAATTTATGCATGTATTCTTTATTGAGAGACTGATAAAAATCCACAAGTGACAACATAAATCATTCATTTTTCTTACATATGGGTGATTTTGTTAAATATTTTTAATGACCAAGGAGAAAATGGCCAGTAGTTGGTTGACTAAGAAAGGTTCAGGAAAGGACTGATACCCGTGAGTCTTGTGTTTCTAAAATATGTGCAGAAACACAATCCAAAACTCTGATAATTAGGGGGAAACAATTTCTAACGTGTCTCAAGCACAAGGAATGCATTAGCCTTTGCGTCTGCCCCTACAGCCAGGCATTCACCCTCATGTACCTCAAGGCCAAGAACAAATGGAAACAAGAAGGAAATTTAAACAACAGTTATTTAACTTCCCGCTTCAGTACAGGGTTATCTTCGCAAGTAGTTCCGTGCAAGAAAAAAGCCAAAAGTGCAACCAACACAAAGTGTACTTTTAATTCAGCATGAATTTTGAAAAGACTTTTTTACAACAGATGGGCATGTTTTATTTCGTAAACTGTGCAATGTTTAAGTGAGAGCGGAATGGAAGTTTGATGTACAACAGCACATTAAACGAAAAAAAATATCTGAAAGCTGTAACGAGTGAGAAGAACAAGTGTTCCTGGTTTCTTCATGGGTAAATCATTATGTCCACATTATTTCTTATTATTAATATTCTGTTCACTTTTGGCCACTATGGACCACGGAGTAACAACTACGGTATCCTGGATCATCTTTTCCCTCTCCTGGCTTTCATCTTCTGCCAACACAGCTTCATTCATTGGCTTATCTGCTTCCTTCTTTCTTCTGAGAAAATCATTTGAAGATTTATTTTCTCCTTCTCGGAAGCCTCTGAAGTCTAAACCAACCGCTGAAAGTGGTTCCTGTTTTGGATGTCTTCATGACTTAATGCCCATTTGCATGTATCTCGCTAAACCACCTGGGAACCATCTTTCTCCCTCCAAAACGTGTAAAGAGATTTCGAGTCAGCCTTTCTTGATTCATACGTAGGAGATGTCCATGAAATTGTATTTGTCTCTTCTTCATCAACTCTATAATACCCTCAGTGTCTTTGTATAACTCTTTGTTAGGTCTTAATCTTCATTGTCCACCAACGTACATAGGTCCCAGAATCTTCCTTAGGATCTTCCTTTCTTTCTTCTCCAGTTGTTCCAGCAATTCTCTGCTTGTTAAATCCAAGGTCTCAGCAGCGTATAGTCCTTCTGGTTTGATCACAGTGTTACAGTGCCTTAAGTTTTATGATTTCTTGTTGTACACATCTTTCGCCAACTGATACGCTAATTCCATCTTTCTGATTCTTGCCTTGATTGGCTCCTGTTCTAACCCATTAGACTGGATTATCTCACCAAGATATTTGAAGTTCTTGACTTTTTCTACCTTCCCTCCTGTTGTGTTAATGATTTTTGGAGCTGATTTCATGTTTGTCATAAATTTTGTTTTTTCAAAAGAGATCTGCAAGCCCATCTTTATAGCAGTTTCACAAAGAATACTGATTCTTCTACTTGCTGATTCAACACTATTCGCAAAGATAGCCAGATCATCTGCAAAGGCAAGGTAATTGAAATTCACCCCTTTACTCCGTGCCATTAAATTAGGAGATAATTATTTCTGTAAACACAAGAACTGTGCAGTGAATAAAAAAGGAATATATTACTAGTAAAACCATAGTTACACAGTCACCAGAACTCAGTTTGATCAAATATTTTAAAGTAATTTTTTTCTTATTTTATTGCATTTTTCCATAAATTTAAGGGCATTTTATTGACCTTTTCAATGATTTTTTAGGTCATCAACATCTGTCCCCTAGTAATAAGTATGAATCCAATCTCTCAATTTAAGTGACAATAGTATTATAAGACAAAGAATATGGCAATATAAGGCTGCCAAGGTGACACCATCCTTCTACACTGAGAGATTTGAACAGTATTATAGAGTCTGTCACTACAGAGGGGGTGTTACTATTTTCTAGATTTGATGATGAAAACCACAGTCATAAGAGAAATGCTTTCATGTATTCAAGAAAGTCTTAAATATACACTTATCAAGTACAGCACTCCACAAAAATGTATTTCAATTACTGAACTTCAACATTGCAAAGAGCATCAAACCACATGGACTTCATCTTGGTAATGCACTACACTTTGTGCAGGTATTTCATCAAAGTACAATGTGAATCAAGATCATAAAACATACAGTATAAGGTTTTGACTTAGAACTCACCACAACAGGCTTCAAGAAGGCTACAAGTAAACAGAAACGACTACGCTCTTCAATGAGAGCAGCTCTAACTGCCTGCTTCTCTGTCTCCTCCAACAGCTGACGACGCTCTGTCACATCCTGCATGGAAGACTCCACACGGCGCTGTAGTTCTCCACTTTTCCCCTTCCGAGCTTTCTTCTGTAATCGTAGGGTATCTGTAGATCGTTTCTTCAGTTCTGCTCGAGCTCGTTTATATTCTGAACAAGATAACACAATATGTCTTATAACATAATATCTCACAAGGAAATATGTTCAAATCACAAACATTAATGCAAATGATAATGAAAACTATGGGAATTCCTTGTAAGGTTGGATATTCAGTCTTAAAATAGTAAGGAATTACTAATATCAAATCTGGAATAATTTTCTGCTGTACCGCTTGTCTTCTGTGTGTGATGGTGAATCATTCATGCGTGGTCGATAATCCTGAGAGTGATGATGATGGTATCATTGCTCTTGGCAGGGTCTTCCAAAAGTTCCCCCATTCCAATCAACTACATAAAAATGTAACATCACTTGTTTAAGAACATTGTGCCTTTTAAAAACATATCAACTCACATAACCATACATTTTTAAGTAAAATTAAATATTAAAAACTCTGAGTATATAAAAATGTATGTTATGTGAGTTGATATGTTTTTTAAAAAGCACAATGTTCTTAAACAAGTGATGTTACATTTTTATGTAGTTGATTGGAATGGGGGAAATGGGGGGGAACTCCTCTCAGAAAAGTACAACGAAGAAAGTTCTTGAAGAACTGAACTGGTGAAAAGAACGTTGAATGTACTCGGTTGTGTAATTAGAAGTTATTAATTCATGAAGGAATTTCCTTGCCAGTCAAATCATGCTGTTTGCTTTATGTTACACTGACACAGATAGGTCTTATGGCGATGATAGGAAAGGCCTAGGAATGGGAAGAAAGCGGCCGTGGCCTTAATTAAGGTACAGCCCCCAGCATTTGCCTGGTGTGAAAATGGGAAACCACGGAAAACCATCTTCAGGGCTGCCGACAGTGGGATTCGAACCCACTATTTCCCGGATGCAAGCTCACAGCTGCGCACCCCTAACCACACGGCCAACACGCCCAGTAGTCATAGTCTCATCATGCTGGCAAGCTTATGGAGGAGAGAGTAGGGTACCTTTTAAGAAATTATTTTTTTTATTGTTTGTGAATTGAGACTTGTAGCAGGTTATTATTTGTCAATAAAAATGTCTTATAAAATATTCTTTAATTCAATTTCTTACCTTTATTTCATCAAAAACCATTAACTTACATTTACTCCCTAATGCACAAAAATACATAAGATAAAGAGCACTCCCCTCACCACTCCAATGTACAGAGTTATGGCCTACAAAATTTCTCACACTCCCCACCCCCACCTAGATACCAAGACCAAGACCAGTGCTAAAGATCTGGCAGCAGTCCAAACACAGCTGCTGAAAGTAACAGACGATAGCAGCTAAGATAACTACATTTATTTGTTCATATTTGTTCATAACATCACCAATTCATGACCATCGCCTAGTTTATGCAACATAAAGAATATTGCACATATATGCACATGACTTAAAATGATTTGATAGAATATGAGTATGTTCTTGTAGAACTCATGTCATTCTTTGTTTAATAGTATGTATTTTATTCTTTTACAGGTAGCCTACGTTATATTGTCATACAGAGGGGTCCAGAAATATGTAGATACTCTTTGATAGTTAATATCTTTGGAACAAAATGGTTCTTGCACGGGAACGTAGTCCATTGTTTTCTCAACAGATGATTAAGGTCACGTGAATGGCGCAACAATCGCGACGCGCGTTTTCCTGTAGTTGACAGTGCAGCAACGAATGAAATAAGACTGTCGTTTGAGCTATGCAAGGGCGTATTGAAGTGGTACTGGAACTACGAAAACATGATGGAGGTATAACGGCAATGGCGTAATGTGTACGGAACTCACCCACCAACACGTACAACAATTTATCGCATTCGGGATGAATTCGAAGCCGACTGTACTGTTCAGGATATGCGTAAGAATAGGTCTGGCCGACCAAAAATCATCAAGTCCAGCTTCCAGCGCTGCTGTGTTGCAACATTTTGATTGATTGATTGATTGATTGATTGATTGATTGATTGATTGATTGATGTTTGTTGTTTAAAGGGGCCTAACATCGAGGTCATCGGCCCCTAAGGGTACGAAATGAGATGACAAATTAAAAGTCCAAAATCCTCCACTGACCAGAATTCAAAGCGTGAGGACGAAAAATGAATGGATGGATTGATATGAAGTTAAAACGATCAGTAGATCCGACCCACAGTGCCTCACATGCACAAAGCGGGCACAAAATAGTAGTAGTACGGACCAAGGGACTCCTCCTACAGCACGGTGCTGAATCGATTGGAATATGCTCGTTCCCGAAACGGCTCCAAAATCCAGGTCATCGGCCCTCATAATGGTATTTATCGCTAGAAAAGTAGAACCATGGTATTTCCCATGTTACGGTACTAATGAAGAGTAGCGTCGACTCGCGGTATTCCATACATTACGATACGACTCACAGGTAATGAAATTCGCACATGTATTACAGACCTAATGTGTTTTGCACATTGCGGCGCCATTTACATGCAACGCAAACCTATGGTGTTCATCAAGTGTACTAACCACAGGGACTCGTACTATCCGGTAGTGTTCCTCATATAGTGCGTACTATTCATAGGCAAGCCAGAACCATGGGTTCCTTCATCCCATGGTGTCGCTCATATAGTGCTACTAATCACAGGTACTGTAACAGCCGTCGTGCCCACGTTTGCTACTAATCACAAACCTATTTGATGCCCAACATGGTGGTACTACGCGCAAGTAAAGGCGAACCATGGTGTTCCCCGCGTGGTGGTACTAATCACAAATAGTTTCATGGTTCTAATTTGATCATCCCTTGGTCGCCTCTTTTAGTCACCTCTTACGACAGGCAGAGGATACCGTAGGTGTATTCTTCGTCTGCGTCCCCCACCCACAGGGCGTAAGCAACATTTTGATGATGATGATGATGATGATGATGATGCTTGTTGTTTAGAGGGACCTAACATCTAGATCATCGGCTCCTATGGTACGAAATGAGACGAAATGCGATTATAATTTAAAAATAATAAAAAATCATCCACTGACCAGAATTCAAAACGGGATGAGGAATGAACTGATGAATATGAATTTAAAACAATCAGTGTATAAGACGCGCAATGCCTCACATTCCCAGAAACAATATTACTGATCAAGGAGGAACTGCTTCCAAAGCCCAATCCTGAATCGAAGATACTTGTCCAAATGGGCCAATATCTATGTCAACGATCCTGCATAATGGCACTTATCGTTAGTAAGGGAGAACCAGGGGCGAATGCTGGTCATGAAAGTCAGGCTTGCTCTTCCATTCGTGAAATTTGGTGGGGTGGAACATGCATAGTTCTGATTGAATAAAATTCATAAACCCAAAAATCGCTAAATCACATGAACATTTTAATCATGCATTCAAACTGGTTACGTCATACCTTCAAGAATGGCCAAAAGAATAACAATCAGACAAATTTTATAATTATTAACAAATTATGACAAGCCAGTGATTATATAATTTAAAGAAGTAAACGTCAAACTATGTACACAGAAAAACTGCAACTATTTATTAGATCTTCCTACTTGAAAACAAACTCTACTCTGCGGCTTCTCTTTACAAAACCATCAATAACTTCATCATAGAAAGAGGACTGTAATCTATTTTTTGCAAGCAATCCTTTTTCAATCGACAACATAGGTGAGATACAGAGAACGAACGTACATATTCACTGTTTTTCTCCCTGTGCTGTGTCTTTAAATCTGGCAGCGCCGGACAGGGCCTACCATTCTTAATAATGTCTGTTTTCTCTTGGATAGTCCTCCGAAAAAACAGATTTGATAACAAGCTGTAAATAATGCACGGTTCGGAACCCATTGCAGCACGTCAAATCATTCAGAATAGATGATCAGGAACTTACAGTACACTACTCACTGACACAACACACTAGATCTGTAGCTCTCAGACCAGAGCTTCCAACTACACATTACAAACGTGACAGCTTGCAACCGGCCTTGGAGAGAAGAAACCTGCGCGCGCATACATTTCTCGCTGTGTCGACAGCTCCGCTGAAGCTCCTAAGGTACGAGCAAGCCTCGCTGGACTCGCCAAGATAAATGCAACATGCGATTTGTATAATGCAGATCTATTACAGATACGGTATATATTGCAATTTTTTTAACTCCCCTGCTTTAGAAAAATATTGCGCTTGCGCAGCAAGCGTAGCATGCTCGGAGAAATCGCCCCTGGGGAGAACCATGGTATTTCTCAAGTTGCAGTACTAATCAAAGATAGCGTAAACTCACGGTGTTCCAAACATTATGGTACTACTCAAAAGTATTGTACCTCGTACAGGTAGGTAACGCAGACCTATGGTGTTTCTCACCCAATGGCGTCACTCACAGCCAACGCAAACCGATGAGGCTCCTCACTTAGGTGTACTAATCACGGCCGCCGGTATTCCCGTGGTGTTCTTCACGTAGTGGCACTGCCTTCGTGATGTCCAAGCCGTACTGTAACGAGCGCGGGAAAGCAATCAGCTGATCGTTAGGGGGGAAGTTTAGCACATGAGTTAGTAGAGTTAAACATAGATTTTCGCAGTTTTATTGAAATTTTTAACGATAACCGCATGTTCAGATATATGTGAGAATGAGTCGTCATCGACTGCATTATTAAGTGGAAAGTCGTTAATTAGTGAAGAAAACTTAGTGTGAGGGTGTATTTATGTGAAGCTATAGGTTAAGAAGGTCGTTCTTCAGTGTTTTAATTTTGTAGTCTATTTGTGTAAAGTTATATTTATAGTATAAAATTAATTGAGTTAGTGCATTCTGTGTTTTATTATTAACCACGAATTGTATATACTTGAATTAAGATGATCAGTGAGGGAAATCACCATGCCTAAGAGTTGCTGTGTGCCTGGCTGCAAAGCCAATTGTAAACAAGTAGAGTACAGTACGGTATTTGTGTTTCCTTCTGATGAAGAACGAGGTAAGTTATGGAAGTAGGCTATTCCCAGGGAGAATTTAATAGTTAATCACAACACAGTTGTGTGTATCAAGCACTTTCCTGAAAATCACACCATGAGAGAAATAAGAGTGTCTCGTCCAGATGGTGAGTTAATTTTTTTTATTATGTCGTAAACATGGGTAACATTAGGTAGGCCCTATATTTTTATGTAACCAGACCTACGGCTTATCTGAATTCGGTGTATTTGAAAATGCAAGTCTTATTTATGAGTATCACCGAGCTCGATAGCTGCAGTCGCTTAACTGCGGCCAGTATCCAGTATTCGGGAGACAGTGAGTTCGAACCCCACTCTCGGCAACCGTGAAGATGGTTTTTCGTGGTTTCCCATTTTCATAGAGGATGGTTGCCCAGTCGTACTTCCTCTTAAAACTGTAATCACCACCATCACTTTCCCATTTTCACGCCAGGCAAATGCTCGGGTTGTACCTTAAGGCCACGGCCGCTTCCTTCCCATTCCTACACCTTTCCTGTCCCATCGTCGCCGTAAGACCTATCTGTGTCGGTGCGACGAAAAGCAAATAGCAAATATATATATATGAGTATCAAACAGCAGTGTGATTTATGTAAATCTTATCTTCTGACAGATTCAGATCTTATTTATGAATTACCTCCAGAAGTAAGATATCTGAATTTCCTAAATCGAGGTGGCTTAAAGTATCCATCAGATATGTCAATAGAACTTGGAATTGAGGTGTACAAAGTATTTTGTGTGTTAGTGCCAGATACATATAAGATGGTATTTCCAAATTCAGACAATCCTAAGTGTGTCACAAAATCCTTGGCTTTGGAGTCAATGCAGTTGGCAGATTCCCTAGTCATTTGTGACTGCGGGAAGAAATTGGAAGACCTGGCCGGACAGTGTATATATATTAGGGTGAATATACATTTAAATAACTTTTCCAAAATTCACACCGACTTGTGTATTCAACAAAGTGCTTCAAAGAGAACAGACCTACTCCATACTGGTGTAACTTCCTGTAAGAGGTCCAGGAAAGCTGCAGTGTTCATGGAGTGGAAACAGTGAGGTACAGAAATAATTTATATTTGTAATAAATAGTAATGGTAATTGGCTGCATGTTTTCTGTCAGTGTGTATGATGTGAATGTTCCAGTTGACCAGAAAATGGATAAAATCGCAAGAATATATCTCAAAGTGTTAGGCTGTACTCACGCAAACGAACGTATATACGCGAGAAATAGAACGTTACGGAGAAGAATATGCATTGTATGTCAGAATTAACAAATACTTGAGGATAGGTTTTGGTTTTATAAGGTGTTAACAGTTCTTTAAATAATTTAAACGAGTGTACTATTCAAGCGGAGCGTATGCGTATCGCCTTCAAGTCCCCCCCAAAGTGTGACGTCATCAGAGGTACAATACGGCCTGGACATTACGAAGGCAGTGGTAGTGGGCACCAATCACAGGCAACGCAGACCCACGGTGTCGCTCATATAGTGGCACAACTCACAGGCCACGCTCAGACCCGCGGCGTTGCTCACATGGGTACTACTCACGGGTACTGAAAAACCCACACTCCACACCCACTGCTGCTACGATTCACAAACCCATCTCGCACCCAACACAGTGGCATCACTCGCAAGCAAAGGCGACCCATGGCGCTCGCCGCGCGACAGCACCAATCAAAAGCAGTCTCATGGTTCTCTGACAATCATCCCTTGGTCGCCCCCGCCAGTCGCCCCTCACGACAGGCAGGGGACACCGCGGGTGCACCCCCCGTCCGCGTCCCCCACCCACAGGGGTAGAAAGAGAGAAAAAAAGAAAAGAGAAGGGATCCGTCACTTCGAAAAATGAAGTAACGGACGAAGAAAGGCAAGGTCCACGAAGGGCGTGAAAATGAAGGACTCCCTAGGCCTCGAATGCTCTAATACCGTCGGGCTCGGAAAAGAACAAGAGTTGACCAAGGGAGGTCGGACAGGACAGACGAAAGTGAGGAGCCTGGCACAAGTAAGTGGAAGCAATGCCAAGACTCAGCTAAGGGCCCCGTGGTCGTCAATCCATACTCCCAAGTTGAGAGCCCCTTGGGCCCCTGTTAGTCGCCTCGTACGACAGGCAGGAGATATCGCGGATGTATTCTACATGTGCGTCCCCCACCCGCAGGGGCAAGCAACATTTTACTAGGTTACCTCAAAAATCTATGGAACAATGTGCACGAGAAAGCGGGGTAAGCCGATCAACCGTACGACGAATTCTATAGGCTGCAAAGTGGAAAGTGTACTTTCCAAGATCGCTGAACGCTGTGAACGAGGACGACTCGGATCGAAGGACGGAGTACTGTGAGTGGTTTGAAGGCATGCTTCGTGGGGATGAACGGTTTGCAGGGATGGTTATCTGGTCTGACGAGGCGCAATTCAAACTGAACGGTACTGTAAACCGTCATAATTGCGTGTACTGAGCTCCTGAAAATCCTCACGTTCATGTGGACAAACATGTTAATCTACCCGGTGTTAATGTGTGGTGTGGTCTGTCATTGCGCGGTTTGATTGGCCCAATCTTCTTTGAAGGTACCGTAAATGGTGAGGTGTTTGGAAATGGAAGATTTTACCTACCTACAACAAGATGGCGCTCCGCCTTACTACCACAGAGATGTCAGAGCCTACTTGGATGAAAATCTACCTGGACGATGGATACGTCGAAGAGGAGCTGTTGAGTATCTACCACGGTCTCCAGACCTTATACCTCTTGACTTCTACCTATGAGGAACCTTGAAGAATGAAGTTTGTCGACAGAAGCCAGCTATACTGAACGAGCTACGAAAAACCATCGAGGCGTCCTGTGCGGCCATCACACCGGCACTGCCTTCGTAATGTCCAGGCCGTATTGTACCTCTGATGACGTCACACTTTGGGGGGGACTTGAAGGCGATACGCATACGCTCCGCTTGAATAGTACACTCGTTTAAATTATTTAAAGAACTGTTAACACCTTATAAAACCAAAACCTATCCTCAAGTATTTGTTAATTCTGACATACAATGCATATTCTTCTCCGTAACGTTCTATTTCTCGCGTATATACGTTCGTTTGCGTGAGTACAGCCTAACACTTTGAGATATATTCTTGCGATTTTATCCATTTTCTGGTCAACTGGAACATTCACATCATACACACTGACAGAAAACATGCAGCCAATTACCATTACTATTTATTACAAATATAAATTATTTCTGTACCTCACTGTTTCCACTCCATGAACACTGCAGCTTTCCTGGACCTCTTACAGGAAGTTACACCAGTATGGAGTAGGTCTGTTCTCTTTGAAGCACTTTGTTGAATACACAAGTCGGTGTGAATTTTGGAAAAGTTATTTAAATGTATATTCACCCTAATATATATACACTGTCCGGCCAGGTCTTCCAATTTCTTCCCGCAGTCACAAATGACTAGGGAATCTGCCAACTGCATTGACTCCAAAGCCAAGGATTTTGTGACACACTTAGGATTGTCTGAATTTGGAAATACCATCTTATATGTATCTGGCACTAACACACAAAATACTTTGTACACCTCAATTCCAAGTTCTATTGACATATCTGATGGATACTTTAAGCCACCTCGATTTAGGAAATTCAGATATCTTACTTCTGGAGGTAATTCATAAATAAGATCTGAATCTGTCAGAAGATAAGATTTACATAAATCACACTGCTGTTTGATACTCATATATATATATTTGCTATTTGCTTTTCGTCGCACCGACACAGATAGGTCTTACGGCGACGATGGGACAGGAAAGGTGTAGGAATGGGAAGGAAGCGGCCGTGGCCTTAAGGTACAACCCGAGCATTTGCCTGGCGTGAAAATGGGAAAGTGATGGTGGTGATTACAGTTTTAAGAGGAAGTACGACTGGGCAACCATCCTCTATGAAAATGGGAAACCACGAAAAACCATCTTCACGGTTGCCGAGAGTGGGGTTCGAACTCACTGTCTCCCGAATACTGGATACTGGCCGCAGTTAAGCGACTGCAGCTATCGAGCTCGGTGATACTCATAAATAAGACTTGCATTTTCAAATACACCGAATTCAGATAAGCCGTAGGTCTGGTTACATAAAAATATAGGGCCTACCTAATGTTACCCATGTTTACGACATAATAAAAAAAATTAACTCACCATCTGGACGAGACACTCTTATTTCTCTCATGGTGTGATTTTCAGGAAAGTGCTTGATACACACAACTGTGTTGTGATTAACTATTAAATTCTCCCTGGGAATAGCCTACTTCCATAACTTACCTCGTTCTTCATCAGAAGGAAACACAAATACCGTACTGTACTCTACTTGTTTACAATTGGCTTTGCAGCCAGGCACACAGCAACTCTTAGGCATGGTGATTTCCCTCACTGATCATCTTAATTCAAGTATATACAATTCGTGGTTAATAATAAAACACAGAATGCACTAACTCAATTAATTTTATACTATAAATATAACTTTACACAAATAGACTACAAAATTAAAACACTGAAGAACGACCTTCTTAACCTATAGCTTCACATAAATACACCCTCACACTAAGTTTTCTTCACTAATTAACGACTTTCCACTTAATAATGCAGTCGATGACGACTCATTCTCACATATATCTGAACATGCGGTTATCGTTAAAAATTTCAATAAAACTGCGAAAATCTATGTTTAACTCTACTAACTCATGTGCTAAACTTCCCCCCTAACGATCAGCTGATTGCTTTCCCGCGCTCGTTACAGTACGGCTTGGACATCACGAAGGCAGTGACACCGGCAACTGACAGCCGTAGTTCGGTCAGCAGTTCAGCAGCATCGACGTTGTTTGGCTGCTAATGGAGTTCACATTGAACTCACAAAATAACCTTCCCCCGTGCAAGAATTGTAACGGTATGTAATTTTGTTCTATTGATATTGACTATCAAAGAGTGTGTACATTTTTTCTGGACCCCTCTGTATATGATGATATGAACTAGTGTGCTTGACAAACTGAAAATTCTTTGAAGTTACATTACATAAGTTGACTCTGGAAAGTATGGCTTACATCTTAACAAATAAGAGTTTTAATTTACAGGACTGAATTTTTGAGAACCCATATGTGCTTTTTAAATATATCAGTTATCTTTTATTTGGGAAGGGTCTGAACCACCATACCTCCTCTCCTCCACTGGGAAAGTACAAATGGCCATTTATCCCATTTTAACGCCAATCAGAAAAGAAAAAGAAGAGGTTACACCCTTCGAAATATTAAGCTATCGATAAAAGAAAGGGAAGGGTCACAGTCGGATTAGAAAAACTGCGTCATCCTCAGATGTTCAAAAATACTAAAAAGTCATTAATACTGTATTTCGAAGTTGTCTGTCTCATGCTTTCTTATATATAGTGGTTGAGAGCGCCTTTCATGATAGTAATGAATGCGAAATTAGAGACAATATGGAGAAAATGACTAATGAGTTAACAGTGTTACAGGAACGATCGCCACTTCAGTTACACGTCCCTAGGGTAGTGATTTCATCGCCACAGATTACGTGGTCTCAAAAAATTCGAACGGGGACTGTGTCCTGGTCACGGTCGCAAGTTTTAACAAAATATTATCCGCGCGATTCGTTCTGTCGAAATAAAGTACTGTTATCTAGGCAGTATGAGTTTTAAATGTTGCAGTTTGTATTTTATTTTTTAATCCTAATCGTATATACGATTTTTCGCGATTTTACGCTAATCTTTTAACATTCAAAAACCGAACATTACTGCCTACTGGCCATAGATAAGTATTGCAAGGCGCAAGTATACTTGCACGACCGTAATGTCTTTGAGATTGAGCCCAGAGCTACACTAATATTGTTAGCCGCGCATCACGGCGATTTCAGTACTTCAAGATGTATAATCTGATGATGTCATATTGAGGTCAGACTCCTGTTACTAGGTGCACTGATACTTAACACTGATATTCAACACGGTCATCAAAGGAGTTGTTCGGGTACTATTTCTATTTTAAACTGTTCATGCTTTTGTAACGCCCAATGGTTACAGCTCCGAAACTAGACATATTCTCCGTGAACCCCTTAAATAAGATCGGAATTAGGAGACAAGAATTAACCATACATAACATAAACGAATGGTTAGCCAGAAACAAGGGAGGGAAAGCTGTCCCAGTCTCAGCTCAGCGAGGTGAGTAGCTCCGACGGTCGAGTCCTAGTCGGCAGGTTCGATCGGCGCGGTCCAAAGGTATTTAAAGATGATCGTATACTCCAGACTCGTGTCAGCAGATTTACTGGCACGTAAAAACTCCTGTTGGACAAAATTCAAGAGCTCGGCGCCTCCGAAAATCATAAAAGTGGTTAACGGGACATGAAACCATTAATATCATCAGTCCGTAGTAAGGTTTATTTTTATTACATACAGGTAGACGGTATAAAACCCGCTTCTTCAAACAGCCGATAATTAGCACTTCACTGAATCTTCCTCGTTCTAATCGATATGGGCTGTATCTGCGCAACTGAAACTTTCAGAAGTGTCAGGAGACCTATGATTTCTAGGACTTCAGATCTCGGTGGAGCAATTACCAGCCTTTCTTTCTAGGGGTATAAGTTTACTTAAAAGCTTTGACGGCACAGAACTACTCAACCAATACCGCTACCTGTCTTCACATGCAATGTCATGTTCAATACGATTGTAACAAATATAGAAGCACAGCACTTCTTTGATCGATATACCAGGCTAGCTGCTCGCAGCCATTTTACAAAGGAAGGGGAGATCAGTGGCAGAAAGTAAACTGGATGAAAACTAGTGCTGTTTCAGACCACAAAGTAGCCGTCAAGACTCAGCTTTTCAGTATGCTCCAAGTAACTGAAAAATGCTGATGGAGGAATAGACAATTGTGCTTATTTTTCGTAGATCACGAAAACTCATCTGATGGAGTACCAAGGAGAAAGGTGATGGCGATAATGAGGATTATGGAATTAGGGGTAGGCTATTATAGGCAATCAAAAGTATTTATGGTGACAATTAGGATACAATGATAAATAATGTTAGAACATTAGCGTAGTATGGCTTTTAATGCCGGGAATTTCCAAGGACATGTTCAGCTCGTCTGATGCAGGTCTTTCTATTTGACACCCGTGGGCGACATACGTGTCTGGGTGCGATAGTGGCGTAACTAAGAAAGGACGGGCCCTCCATCCCCAGATTCCTCAAATTCTACGAGAATGATGTTTCCTGCATTCATCCCTGCATCCTTACATACAAGAGATACGTCATAACTAACCGAAACTCACCAGAAGTGGCATTTGTCATAATTTTCTGAAGGGTTGTTGTTTACCTAATAGAAACTCGTTAACCACACTTTCCACATTGAAAACAAATGAAATGGCGTATGGCTTTTAGTGCCGGGAGTGTCCGAGGACTCTTTCCACATTAATACTGCTGGTTTCCTCACTTTAAATGGAGAGTAAAGTCTGCGAATTGTAAGTTTCAATTTGTTGAACGACTGCTAGGCGAATGATGTTATGACCGGAAAGTGATTTAAAGTTGCAGCACTGTCCACAGGGCCGATGACCTCGATGTTAGGCCCCTTTAAACAACAAGCATCATCAAGCATCACTGTCCACAAATCAGGGACACTACTAGCAATAACAGAGTTTTTACTGTCAAAAGTTCAGCAGCTCTTTCACAGTTGAAAGATCGCGATTTTTTATTTTCAAATTTTTATCCAACTTACCACTGTACCAACCACGATGAGTGTCAGTTATATTTTTCACACTATCAGTTTCAAAATCACACTGTCGTTATGATTATGCCATTAACACAAATATTGCATTCCCCTGACTTTATGCGAATTACCTCGGGAGACCTGGTAACACTGGCTGGCAATCAGGTTTACCGCGCCCAACTGCCAATTAATACACAGTTCGGGGATTCACCAAACTGCACCAACCCGTGTCGCATCATTATACGCAACGTTCTAAGGGAAAGCTGCATCATCATGTGCAACGTGAATTACATCACTAAGTAGATGTTAGGATGTTACATCATTGTATAATTTAATTTGGCACAGAATACGCTCGCTGGTTTCATTTGAAATGTAAGCTAAATTAGGTATTCAGGTAGGCCTATACTGCCCTACAGTGGCGTGCAGTGAACAAATTCGTTACCCCACATGCATTTTTTTTCTTTTTTTGTACAAGTTCCTTTACGTTGTGCCGAGACAGATAGGTCTTATAGCGACGATGGGATAGGAAAGGTCAAGGATTGGTAAGGAAGCGGCTGTAGCCTTAAGGTACAGCCCCAGCATTTACATGGTGTGAAAATGGAAAACTACGGGAAAACCATCTTCAGGGCTGCCGACAGCGGATCTTCCCATCCCCCTCCCCCACAAAGCCCCTGTTCAGCATAGCAGGTGAAGCCACCTGGGCGAGGGACTGGTCCTCCTCCCCATTTTTATCCCCCGTCCCAAAGTCTCACGCTTCAGGACACTGCCCTAGCTGAGTCTGAGGGAAAAATCCAACCCTGGAGGGTCAACGGATTAAGAAAGAAAGAAGAACTCTTGTGAGATAAAATTCCGGCAATTCAGTCAGTGCCTCAGAAAAACTTGTTAAAAATTGTTAATGTAACATAAAATCAATTTGAACATATACAATATTGTCAAAATACCTATATGAAGATAAAAGTGCACCGCCAACGTTCCGTGAATTACAGCTACAACGGTATTATATTCTGGCGTCCCCCGAGATCTGAAAAGTAATTTAGCTGTTCCTTCCAGGTAAGAGAACGCCAGTTCTACTTAAGCACGAAACAAGTCAACAAGTCTTAATGCAAGGAACGGAATTTTACAGACTACGAAACTTGCCATTTTTTTGGTCTCATTTCTGGCACGTAGCCTGCCCCAGAATAAAGCGAATGTCATTCCCGAAGGACGCGCGAGTGCCAACTCAATTAAACAGCACTTAAAATAATGGCACTGCAGTCATTAGTTAATTACACATCGAAGACCCGGCAGCAGTTAACTGTCAACAGCTACCGCGCTGCGCACTGCAACCGTTCCGACTATGATTATGAGTAGGGCTCGGATGTTTAGGAAAAGTCATAATTTTTCTTTGTCTCTATTTTCTTGCCCGATTGGATTTTGGTGCGAATCAGGTGAATATGGTCACAACTAAGTGATCTTTATTTATCATATAAATTCATATTTTAGCTATTTTTTGTCATAAGGTCATATTTTGAGCTATTTTCGTAGAAACGTCATATTTCGGTCATACAACCTGTAACAATAAAGTTCGGCGAATAGTCCTGTACTATCAACATAGATGAACAATGGACGACAGTGACCTTACTGTCCTTCGAAATAATCCCCTCCCATAACTATGCATTGCTGAGCTCGGCGATACATGTCCTGGAAACTTTGCAAGAAGGCTTCCTTTGGGATGGTGTTCAAAAGCCTCGTCACGTTTCGTTGGATGTCAGAAATATCGTAAAATCTCTTTCCCTTCAAAGCGAGTTCGTGACTAATGTCCTCGCCTTCTCAATGTTTTCGTCACTGACGCGGTCGCTACGGGGGTTGTCAGAAACACTCTCCCGGCCTAATCGAAAACGGGCAAACCACTCGTACACACACTTCAAGGACAGTGCTTGGTCTTCATAAACACGTACCAGCATCGCATACGTTTCTTTCGGTGTCTTGCCAAGCGTAAAACAAAACTGTACATTGATCTTTTGGGGTTCGCAGTTCACAACCAACGCACTAAACACGCGCTGTGTCAAACTGATCTTACACGGCACACACACGATGCTCAATTGAACAACGTTGGGGGCAGGTGGTCAAAACGGTGTCGTATGAGTTGCGCCGAGTATAAGTTGCGCCGTGTTAAAATCAGTATAACTTGCGCCGTGCTCATTAATCATTCTAGGAACTAGAGATCTTGTTTGGGAATTCCACAGGGAAGTTAAAGATCTCATTTTGTGTCTCAAATCCGAAGCAGAAAGCTCGAATTTTAAGATTGCCAGGAATGAACTTCATCTTGAGGGCAAAAGAAAAAAAAGAAGTTACGTGCAATTAGACCAAAGGATCTTGAGAGCAAGGGAGGTCTATTTGGAAAGCGGTAATGTAAAGAAATTCATCAGAAACATGTCATATCCTCCAACTGGATTAGACATTTAGTACTGAACCGTTCATTCAACGGTGCTTACTTTGCAAATATGCAATGTAAATATTAGGTTTAAGACACTGACAAGGTTATAGGCCTACCGAAAATTTAAATCATGTATATAGGCATTAGTTTTCATAAGGATGACAAGGCCGAATGGCCGCTTTCTGTATTGGTAGACTTGGTTTGTTAAATAATGTCAAATCATTCAAGTAATACTTAAGCGGCTGTTTTAAGTTCAACGGAGATCGTCTCAATAAGATATAATGAAACCACCCTGATAGAATGAACATTTGCGACGGAAAACTGTAAATTTCAGTTATTGTTAAGATTAAAAAAGCTTCTTCATGACGCTGATGGAACGTAGGCTTCACATCACTGCTCCGGGGGTTAAATCTACGATAACTTTAGATAGCGTTTATGCTGGACAAAGCTGGCGTTCAAAATATTATTTCTGATTTCTTCATATTTATATCAGCATCACTGTTTGAAACAATTTCATTGATCATTTATTAATCTTTCATACCCAGGGGAATGCGACAGGCCTCGCCAGGGCACACAATTTCCTTTCTTTGTTAGTAGCTATGGTTCATTCTTGAGCCCTATCACTTCATAAGGGGTGCATGTCGGGGAAACGTAGGGTGAGACAGATTTTTCTGTTTTCACTGGTCATTCTTTATTCAACAAATTCGCTACATTCCATTTGCCATCCATTAATCTTTGTCCGCAAAAGCACGTCAGATCTCGCATTCGGCAGTATTTTCTTCCTTTAGCGGTATTTCATCCTTCATCCATTATATTCCTGACCCTATCAGTTAGCTACAAACAGGCTGTGGATATTCTTCATAAGACTGAAAGACTTTTTTTTTTTTGCTATTGGCTTTACGTCGCACCGACACAGATATGTCTTATGGCGACGATGGGACAGGAAAGGGCTAGGACTGGGAAGGAAGCGGCCGTGGCCTTAATTAAGGTACAGCCCCAGCATTTGCCTGGTGTGAAAATGGGAAACCACGGAAAACCATCTTCAGGGCTGCCGACAGTGGGGTTCGAACCTACTATCTCCCGAATACTGGATACTGGCCGCACTTAAGCGACTGCAGCTATCGAGCTCGGTGACTGAAAGACTGATTACAAACTACGTAGTTATACACATTTCACCCACTGATATAAATACGATGCAGGTTTTCTAAATATGCAAGAAACCAACATTGATAGAGTGAATACTGAGCTTGATAGCTGCAGTCGCTTAAGTGCGGCCAGTATCCAGTATACCCCACTGTCGGCAGCCCTGAAAATGGTTTTCCGTGGTTTCCCATCTTCACACCAGGCAAATGCTGGGGCTGTATCTTAATTAAGGCCACGGCCGCTTCCTTCTCACTCCTAGCCCTTTCCTGTCCCATCGTCATTGTAAGACCTATCTGTGTCGGTGCGACGTAAAACAACTAGCAACAGAAAAGATAGAGTGAATGATATTTTTTATATATTAATTTCAAAATCTCAGTACTACAGATATTCATAGACATTCCTTGAACTTAGAAATAACCCCCTGCGGTGCAGCGCAGGTAGCAGATGCTTAAGACAGCTGTCAAACCACTTCTACTCCCGGCGGGGAATCTCCACGGCGCAAATTATACTCGGTGCAACTTTTACTCGGCGCAACTCATACAGAACCGTCAAAACCTGCTGTTAAGCAGGTGCAGCGTTGTGTGTCGCCAGTGCTGCCGGATCGACCGTTCTCACTTCATTCACCGAACTTTACTGTCACAACTTGTATTTCGGCGGTTTGATGACAGCTGTAGCTATGCAAAATCATCTTCAACTTACCGAATGCGAACAAGTGTTCACAAAATACGAATCTTATCATACACTTCAATTCCAGCCGCGGAGAAGAATGAAAAAAGTATGTGAATTTGCACCATAAGCCCTGCCGTCCTACTGTAATGTACTGAAAGACATCTACTTAATTCGTTTCTTGGTACTCAATTTAAACTTTAACGCATTTGAATAATATTAATGAAATCTGGGCTTAAACGTTCCAAAATATTTTAAAAAGTATATTAATTTCTAGTTTTCTCGTATTCCAAACCATCAATGCAGGGTGCAAACATGTTATGACTTTCAAAATATTGTATGATCTCATACTCTTAGCGAACTTAGTACTTTATAGGTATACATTCACAAATGTTTGATAAGTGAATTAAGGACAGTTGACTGTGAATAACTGCTAAAGATGTATATTCAGAAAATTAATACGAAAGTAAGAATAAATACTAATGTGGATCAAAGAAATTGCGTTTCGATTTATAATTAATTAATTAATTTTCAATCATTTTCGAGCCATATTCTGTAATTTTTGCGTCATATTTCGTCACTTTTGAGGTCATATTTCGTTACATTTGAGGTCATATGTGGTTGCTTATTTGGGCTATTTTTACGTCTTAAACATACGAGCCCCAATTATGAGGAATGCCTCGTGGGCTACAGCCTAGGAATTATTACCAAGACGACTACATCAGAACGCACCTTTTGATTTACGAAACCCATAAACGACGACTAGAACAGGAAACCAAAATAGGGAGGAGTATATGCAGAATATTACAACATACGCGATATTTTGAAAGAATAAACTGAGGAGCCTAACACGCTTTAATAAATAAGAATGCACTGGCGGAAAATGAAAACACCAAGAAGACAGTTTAGAAGAATGTGATTTAGGCTAAGCAAAGTTGTTCTTCCCTCAGCATAATTAAACACTTTCTTCGAAATACGGCTTAGTGCCTCCTGTGCTCTCAACTGAAAAGTCAACCTAGAGAGGATCAACTCCACAGTCGACAAATTCTGCAGCAGAAAACAGCACCGTATGGACTTCATTTTCCGTCTATAGGAGAAAACTACGGGCCTCCGTAGCTCAGGTGGCAGCGCACCGGCCTCTCACCGCTGGGTTCCGTTGTTCAAATCCCGGTCACTCCATGTGAGATTTGTGCTGGACAAAGCGAAGGCGGGATAGGTTTTTCTCCGAGTACTCCGGGTTTCCCTGTCATCTTTCATTCCAACAACACTCTCCAATATTATTTCATCTGACAGTCATTAATCATTGCCCCAGAGGAGTGCGACAGACTTCGGCAGCCGACACAATTCATATCCTCGCCGCTAGATGGGGTTTCATTCATTCCATTCCTGATCCGGTCGAATGACTGGAAACAGGCTGTGGATTTTCATTTTCATGAGAATACTACTGTATGTCTAATCTTAGTCCCGTTTCTAGATACGGGCTCGGGGTTGAGGCAGGATGAAATTATATGGCATGTTTTTATGAACTGATGTCCTTCCTGACGCCAATCTTATTTGAAGAGCTAATGAAAATGAAATGAATTATGGTGAATATAATTGAGTAGGGAGGTGAAAGGAAACGGCTGTAGCCTATGAATATGGACTTTCCCACTGTCACTGGAAGTGAAAAATGGGAAATCACAGAAAATCATTATCTGGACACCCGACGGTAGGACTGGAACCCGCTTGTCTCCCAAATGCACAGTTTGGCTCCACGAGAGACCACTCCCGCTCGGTCTACGAGTGAATACTATACATTCCTTTTTGTGGATTTATTTATTGGTTCTTACTTGAAAATTATAGTTCACATTTGAATTTTAGCACGAGCCACTATTGGTTGTACACAAACATGGCAAAAACACAATTATGGTGGTGGTGTGGTGATGGTGGTTTTAAGGAGAAGTACAGCCGTTTAATTATCCTATCTTAAGAGAGAAAAACGAAGAGGAACCCTTCGAAGCATTAAGGTACAGGCAAAAGAAAAAGGGTCACGAGGGGCGTAAAAAGTGAAGGCTCTTTAGGCTGTGCAAAGAAGAGCACAGAATTGGTCCTGAAAGATCGGATAGTAAAGATGAAAATATTAGGAGCCTGGCACAAGTTAAAGTAATGCCACTCCGTTACGAGTCCCGTGGTCACTAACACCCCTTTCAAAATGAGAGCCACTGGGGAGTCACATTTTAATCTCACCGTCCGTGGTGCTGGTGGTCTCAAGACGAAATAAAACTAGATAATCACCCTCTCTTGCCAATAATCGGAAAAAACTGGAAGAGTTTCAACCCTTCAAAGAATGAAGGTATTGCCAAAAGAAAGAAGAGCCATGAAGGGCGGGAGAATAAAAGCCTCCCTAGGCTCACTTTCGGGATCGGAAGAGAACGAAGATGATGATGATGATGATGCTTGTTTAAAGGGGCCTAACATCTAGGTCATCGACCCCTAATGGCACGAAATGAGACGAAATGGTATGACAATTTAAAAATCCATAATCCTCCACTGACCAAAAATCGAAAACGTGAGGACGAAGAATGAATGGATGGATATGAAGTTAAAACTATCAGTGGATCCGAGCCGCAATGCCCCACATTCCCAGAAAATTAGCGTTAAACTACCGTATAATATTACTGACCAAGGGACAGCTGACTCGATGATGCTCGTAGTCGAAACGGGTCCAAAATCCAGGTCATCGGCCCCTCATAATGGTACTTATCGCTAGGAAAATAGAACCATGCTATGTGTCATGTTGCGGTACTAATCAAAAGTAGCGTAGACTCGCGGTATTCCACACAGTATGGTACTATGCACAGGTAATGAAATTCGCACATGTAACACAGACCTATGGTGTTTCGCACACTGCGGCGCTATTTACAGGCAACGCAAACCTATGGCGTTCCTCAAACACAGGGACCCTCACTATCCCGGGGTGTTCCTCACACAGTGGGTACTATGCACTGCCAAGGCAGAACCATGGTGTTGCTCATATAGGGGTACGAATCACAGGTACTGTAAAATTCATCCTGAGCCACACACTGTCGCTACTAATCACAAACATATTTTGTACCTAACATAGTGGTACTACGCGCAAGTATAAACGACCCATGGTGTTCCCCGCACGGTGGTACTAATTACAAGTAGTATCATGATTCTAATTTTATCATCCCTTAGTCGCCCCTTTTAGTCGCCTCTTACAACAGGCAAGGGATACCGTGGGTGTATTCTTCGTCTGCGTTCCCTACACACAGGGGGTTGTGTGTTTGGTCCGCGAGAGGTAATTTATTTCCCTCAAGTCCGCCGGAAAGCCGGTTAAGACCCCCCTATCCGCCACCTGGGACGCGCCACGTGGGAGTATCATCTCTCCCCTGCTTCGCCGGCGTAGTAGGTTCGTGGCGGAAGAGAACGAGAGTTAATCAAAAGTGGTTAGACAAGAAGGGTGAAAGCGATGAATATAGAAGTACACGCGAGCACAGAAATGGTGCCCTGCTATAAACAAAGCATGGTTAACCCCCACCTCTACGCTAAACGCATTGCTGCAGGTAGACAGCCCGCTACAAGACTGTTATGATTGAAATGGGCACGGTGATGGATGTATAGCAATACATACACTTTACCTTCAGCACTACCTGTTCACTCTCTCCCCTCCTTTTCGGTACTGGAGTGGCCTTCGACTCTACCCCTTCACTCCCTCTCCTCCTTTTCAGTACTGGAGTGGGGCTGTGTTGATTGTTTACGTCGGTATACCATTTCTGTGCTTCCATGTACGATAGAATCCAGGTAGTGTCGTTTCCTATCTTTAGCCATCCTGAGCAAAATTTTGACGCGAACAGCTCTCACTCCAAGTGGAGTGTCCAAGATATCAGACAAGTACAGAGAGAAGAGCATTGTGAATGACAGGTCTCTTGGAGGTAATTTTGTTATCACACAATGCCAGGATCGGTACCTTGAAATACCGGCAACAAGCAACCAATGAACATTTACTGCCACATCTTAGATCATACTTCTTCCATGCAACATGGATTCATACTTCAGATCAAGCAGTATGCAGAAGCAGCGGCCGGCCTCTCACCGCTGGGTACCGTAGTTCAAATCCCAGTCACTCCATGTGAGATTTGTGTTGGACAATGCGGAGGCGGGATAGGTTTTTCTCCGGGTACTCCGGTTTCCCCCTGTCATCTTTCATTACAGCAACACACTGCAATATCATTTCATTTCATTTCACCTCAATCATTGCCCCAGAGAAGTGCGACAGGCTTCGGCAGTGGCCACAATTCCTATCCTCGCTGCTAGATAGGGGCTTAATTCATTTCATTCCTGACCCAGTCAGATGACTGGAAACAGGCTGTGGATTTTAATTTTTCATTTTCAGTATGCCGAAGCTGCAAGCGGTGAGTTTCTGTTCCAGTGAGCCTATTAGATGCGTTGTATTGCACCAAAAGAACGGAGTTCATCCAAGAAACTTGGTCTGAGCCCTTCAAAAGGAAGGAGGAATGTGATGTTCAATGTTGAGACCATCACCGGTTAAGAGACAGGATACCGGACATGTGGGAGAATGGAGGACCTCGAGATGAAATCAGCAATACGACCATTCAAGGCGTCCATCCATTTTCTAGCGTTCGTGTACTGAGCTGCGATGATGGATAGCACACTCGCTATGTTCAAGACATTTTAGACGCCGTTGTTGAAGCCTACATGCCTGGTATTGGAGACCATTTCTTACTAGTGTCGTCTTTCCTGTCCAACTTACCCTGATCAACTTTTGTTCTCTTTCAATTACAAATGTGTTAGAATTGCGCGGTCTTGAAAGCGTTTCATTGTCTTCGTAGTCATGTCCTTTCTTTTCTTGTACAGTCGAACCTCGATATCTCGAACCTCCATTACTTGAATTTTCAGTATCTCGAAGTAACTGCAATTTCCCGGCCATTCGTCCTATTCTTCACGTGCATTTATTTTCAGACCTTAATGCTACTCTCGATCGTTCAAAGATGGCGAATCGAGTAGTCGGAAATGTTGGAAATGTGGGTTTGTTTTGTTTTGTTGTTATCGTATGTAGCCGGTGTAATTTTATGAAAGTTGACAATAAATGTTAGTTCCTTTGTAGAATATAAGTGTGCGAGTGTATTTATATGAGTCAGTGGACACTTAAGATCTGTAATTATGCGCAGTAATGTGAGAATCTATTTTGATCGTGTTGTGAACCAGGTTTAAGTCTAACTATGGCAATGTCTCTCATACAACTATTCTTAAGTATTCTACGAAAGAAATGGATTAGGAATATACATCGTGATTATTTTGAAGTCTACGACAAAACTTTAGTATGCATAGGCCTACATCATTTTGCGAATAAGTCTGGGTTAGGGAAGACTTCTAATTCCAAACGGTGAACCTATTCGTGTTCCTCGAAAAATAGGTAAGAATTTAGATATAATATAACTGATATTGTGATATTCCGTCAGTGTCTATGTGCTTCAAAGTATCGAGTGGTTTAGATGCAAGTGTATTTTACAATAGTATGTGCTTTGCAGCGGAAATGTTTGGCTGGATCTTGGAGTATAACAAAACTTATGTGTGTGACAGATGAAGCAATCTATATACCGTTACACAGAAGAAATAGTGACTTGGAGGGATTAGCTGCGTTTGTAACGCAGGGGTTTACACTGCCAACACCTTCCAATTCATGCTGCGGTTATCTGTTATCAAGCAGACTACACCGAACTAAAGCTCGTCCCTGTGGTTAAATACCTATGTTTAGAATCAATAGAGTTTTTGCACTCATGTTCACTAATGGGCAAAAACCTGTTATATTTTTGTGTCTGAACGTTTTATTACTAAGGTCATCTTTGTGCGAAGTGCTGCCATGCCATGTCAACATCATGTTAGCATTCATTACCAGGGCCGTTCGTGTGGTTAATCATTTCGGGCGTACTTGGGCTGAGTGGCTCAGTCGGTTAAGGCGCTCGCCTTCTGACGCCAAGTTGGCAGGTTCGATTCTGGCTCAGTCCGTGGTATTTGAAGGTGCTCAAATACGTCAGCCTCGTGCCGGTAGATTTACTGGCACGTAATAGAACTACTGCAGGACTAAATTCCGGCACTTCGGTGTCTCCGAAAACCTTAAATAAGTAGTTATAACATTATTAGTTCGGGTGTACTTCCTTTTCATTAGGTGCTGAATATAAGAAATTTTTCACCACTTCAAAACTAAGGCAACAAATTATGTTTCATAGTTCTCGCGAGAGCGAATAAATTGAGGAATTTCGTACCTTAATATATTTTGAAACATTCAAAGTGATGTTATAAGTAGCCTATCATTTTAAGAGTTTTATCATTTTCATCTATTCAGCGAAGTGAATTCTAAGAGAAAATAATCAGCTTCTTGCTCTCTTTTCTAGTAGGCCTACAGTAGAATATATGTGATTCTAATTGATTATATGTGGTGCGTAATTGTTAGCGAAACGTTTTCATACGTGAAAAAGTTATTTTTCCCTATGATGTTAAATTACCGCCGTTTGTATAATATGTACGTGATATTTTTGTTTTAGCCAATACCAGCAGCCCGGCTACTTTGACCGCCATGCTTTTTTATATTATGGTCTGAGGATTGTGATTTATTTCTCTATAACTCGAAATACGGTTACACGAATTTCTCGATTTCTCGAAGCAAACTTCTCCTCCCATGAAGCAAAAAATACTCTGTACTCTAATTTTGTACAATATTAACTGTGCAATACAGCATTTGTAGTTTGTGAGGAACAGTTAACAAGTAAACAAAGCGTTACAGTGACGCTGGGAGCTAATATGACGAGAACCGAAAAGCAAACTTCTAGTGATCGGAAAATCGGTGAAGACTCACTGTTTTTCGGGTGTGAATTCATTACCGGTCACGTAAGAAAGCAACCGAAGTCTTGGATGAGAAGCTCCATTTACGAATCTTGGCTGTCTGGCTTCTAACCTGCATACAGAGTAAGTCGAATATAAATGACAGTGTTTTTCAGAACAGTAAATGTTGTTGAAAAATATGTGGAAGAAAAAAGGTTAACAGTAAAAATCAGAAGATACTATCGGATTTTTCCAAAGGTTTTAACGGAGATATGTTTCTTGTTTCACTACTGTGTCTACTGTATTCTGTTTTCTAAAAAGTTACTTAAATAAGGTTTATAATTAATGTGATGCCGTAAAATACAGTTTGTTAGTATATTTTTAAATACTGTAAACAATATCGTATTCAGTATAAACCCGCAGATACGTATGATCAATTATGAGCTATATATGCTCAGAAATAGTATCTCTATATCTCGAAATTTCGATAACTCTAAAAATTCAGCTCCCCAGATGATTCGAGGTATCGAGGTTCCACTGTATATATCTCATTCTTTCAAGGTTTAGAACTCATTCCTTCTCCAATGTTATAACGAAAGGCTGATAATTCTACAGTTTCGCGAATTAATACATGTCACCACGACCACCAATATCCATCACAGGTCACGACTAATTCATTTTCAAAATTCTGATAATGATTAATAAGCAGTTTAAAACTGCGATGACTCATCATGCCATTTCCATAGATATCAGGAGTCCATCAAGGAAGTTATAACCTCGGATTATCACGGATGGATATAACAAAGCTGAATAATCGCATTATCACTGGTCTTCCTGAGTAAATGGAGATCAACTACAAAATAAAACCAACCAAACAGATAAGACAAAACGAACAATAGGCAAGTACTTTACATAACTGATTCTGATTAATTAATTACGTAAAATAAAGCAGAATGTCGCGCAGTGCTAAATTATAGACAAACCATTGTAGTCTTTCATTAATTATCTGTCCGAAGGGACTCCCTTTTACCGCCAGGGTAATTTCGAGAGATGGCAGACGTAATTAGCAAGCAATACAGCGTTATAAAGGGCAAGACTTAAATCCCTCTCCCTTCACTTAATTCACCCACACTTCATTTGCACATGAGGTCACAAAATATGCAGCACGATACTCTAACAAAATACCTCCGCAACTTACCAACTATTGGCAAACAAACTACAAAATTAATATACACCTCTTTTTACAACTTGTTTCACGTCGCACCCACACAGATACGTCTTATGGCGACGATGGGACAGGAAAGGAGTAGAAGTGGGAAGAAATCGGCCATGGCCTTAATTAAGGTACAGCATCGGCCTGGTGTGAAAATGGGAAACCACGGAAAGCCATCTTCAAGGCTGCCGACAGTGGGGCTCGAAACCACTATCTCCCGGATGCAAGCTCACAGCCACGCGCCCCTAACCCCACGGCCAACTCGCCCGGTAAATTAATATACTGGGCAAGCTTCAAAGGATTCAAAAATGATACAGGAACTAATTATATTCACACAGCCACTAAAATGAATCGCGTTCATCAACATGGCGCAGCGAGATAATTGTCTCACCTACACTATTAAACTACGCTCGAGTAATCCGTGTATGCACAACACGCCCATTAAATAAGCATAGCATGTCATGTCACTAGCCTACTGTTAACGAACTTCTCTAACGGTTGAAAGAGCATCCAGTGGTTGTAATGAACAGTATAGGCAGTCTCTTTAAAAACTGCATAGACTATATTCCCTTCCCTTGTAAACTTTCCATTTTACTCCAGGTACAAGGAGCGTTATCACATCACTTTTAAGAAATCCACGAAATATGAACATCGGGACACTCAACTTTGGGTGGTATCTTCCTACGAAAAGCAAATATCAGCGTGGATTGTATTGCATTACATATTAATGTTTGAATGTTTTAGAAACTAGGGGAAAGGGAATACTTGTACCCACGTATAATCCAAGGTTTGACAAACTATGTTTTCCCTTTGAAAAAGATATACAAATATTCTATATATACTGATAGTATTGTAAAACAATACTCCAGAGAAAACATCAAGTAGATGCTAGTGAATCAGTTATCTTCTGTCACGTCCAGAGAACACAAGACGAGGAAATATGTGCCACTCAAAACGAGCGCGATACGCAGCAAGGATGGAGGAAGACATATCTCACTTGAGTGGAGCGCATAAACAAAAACACTTCACTTCTAAAGAACCGCTGACGGGGCGGCGTGTTAACATGTTGAAATACGGAAACCTCAAATACGCTATGTTTTTGTTTTCACAACGATGATGTAATCAACAAACGGAACGACTCAGTAGTTAGTAACACGTGAACTAGGGAAAGAAACATGAACAAACAAGAAACATTGTATACATTTGTGGGTGAATTACTAAGGGATGTTTCAATTTAGTAATAGGCCTAACATAGACCGATTGTAAAACAAAATGCCTTCTTCGTGTCACCAATTCAACAGATCCACAAACAAGCCGGAAAATGCAATGGCCACAACTTTCTCAAACTACAATAACATAATTTCCGTAGCAACTACAGTACTTCCTAGTCGTTCTTGACCTAGTTCACATGGTGCGAATTCCCTTATACTGGGCATATCAGAATGATGTTCCCAACGAGCCATAGCGCGTTTGCAACCCTGGTCTTGCGCTCCAGAAAGGTAGGATGTTCGGAATCTACAAGTGAATACGCACGTTTCTCGACCTTTATGAACTACAGGTACCGTGTTAGTGGTATTCAGTTGACAAGAGATTATCTGTAGGTAATTGGAAATACATTCGTTCGTTTCGACATAATTTGTGGAAATCGTACACCTAAACATGTAAAAAATGCAAGACATGTTAACCGGAGGGCAAGCTGCCAGACAAAGCCAGAATAGTCTGTGTCCGACACTGTATCGCTTCGAGTTTTGCGGTTATACACACAATCGCATCGCACTTGCGGTTTTAAGATAACATGGCAATTTATGGCGGCTGAATGTCAAACTAAACATTAGTCTGTCGGAGTGGTCAGAATAAACAAAGCCCTTTCTAAAACGTTTGTACACGAAGGGCTCAGCACGTCAGCAGTAAAAGAAATAGAACTAATGTATGTTCAGTCTTCAGCCCTAAAGCTGGTTGGATCCTCAACAGCTCCACCATCAGCTGCCATAGATGGCCAAGCCATCACTGAAGAAGCGTACTAGGGAAATGAGGAGCTAGGTAGTTTCCCGTTGCTTTCCTCACTGAGCAAGAAATCAGTCTGCCAAGCCCACTGAAATGCATGCACCAACCGGCCCTACGAGTAATATTTTTACACCATTCATAGCAGGGAATGGCTGTATAAGGAATGGCATTACAAACAACGCTCATACCTCAGTCACTTTCACACTGTCAAAGCCAATGATACTGAGACAAATCTAATACTGAGTTTAAATCATCCTACGCTAGAACTCTAACAGATAAACAACTTTTTAGATTATTTGTTTAGAAAGCTATAACTTCACAATATTACGTACAAGTTGCGGTATTTAAATACGCAGCCCCCTCCCCCATATTTCCGGACTTCTCCAGAAAAACAATGGGATAATAAATTCCCAATTTCAGGTCTAAAACAGACCTCCTTCCGCGCCTCAATACTACAAATATCATGATACAGATTATATGATTCTACAGGCAGCTGAACGATCAACATTAAAACAGTAAAAATATGAATACTATAGACCTATTATCATGATTGTTTTGGTTGAAAAAGTCATCCATAAATAAATCTTACCACCCTCAACCCCCTACGAGTTGACACCTTGTAAGATGTACAGCCGTAACCGTTTATTGCGACATCGCTTTTAACGACGTATTTGATATAACGCCAAAATCTAACGATCCGGTCTAAATCCAATATAAACACTGCGTTTAATAAGTCGCATATTACGACATATCGTATAAAACGGGGTTTAACTAACATTTTCTGAGAAATGATTGATTTTTCTTTGTTACGCGTCTGGGAATTACTAACAATGTAAAGCTTATTTTCAAAGTCTTGTTTTCAGTAGCTCGTACATTTCAAATAGATTTCAAATAGTCAAGGCATGCATCGCTGTGAAGATGTAGCAAAAGAAAGCGTTTAATACTGAGGAAAAATCACACATGAAATATTAAATAACCGGGCGAGTTGGCCGTGCGGTTAAGGACGCGCAGCTGTGAACTTGCATCCCGGAGATAGTGGACCTGAAGATAGTGGAGATAGTGCCTCCTATTGTAGGCAGCCCTGAAGATGGTTTTCCGTGGTTTCCACTTTCAACAACTTTAATTAAGGCCACGGCCGCTTCTTTCCCACTCCTAGGCCTATCCTATCCCACTGTCGCCATAAGACCTATATGCGTCGGTGCGGCGTAAAGCAAAATTGTAAAAATAGCGATTATAAAGTGGGGAAACGAACGTCAGCATCGCGAAGGAATTGGCTGTATCACACTCAACGATATCTACAATTTGATCTCATTTGTTAGCTAAGACCGTGTGCGAGATTAATTATCAATGTACATTATTGCTACTTCTTTCCTCGCTTATTATTGTATATATTTTGCTGATATATTATTGCTGTACGCACTGTGTAAACTCTCTTCAGTACCACGCCACAAATACTGCATTGCAAATACAATAGGCCTACTTATTTCACTCTTTTTTCTTAGTTTTAACAATATTCCGTTAATTAACCATGTAAGTGTGTAGCCTAGAGCTAGAGCTTACAGACATGACTTTTTAGCAACAAAAAGAAAAACCTGTTAGTGCGACTGTCGCCTATGAAAAAAAAAATGAAATGGCGTATGGCTTTTAGTGCCGGGAGTGTCTGAGGACAAGTTCGGCTCGCCAGATGCAGGTCTTTTGATAGGACGCCCGTAATCGACCTGCGCGTCGTGATTAGGATGAAATAATGATGGAGACGACACACACACACCCAGCCCCCGTGCCAGCGAAATTAACCAATTATGGTTAAAATTCCAGTCCCTGTCGGAAATCGAACCCGGGACCCCTATGACCAAAGACCATCACGCTAACCATTTAGCCAAGGAGCCGAACACTGTCGCCTATAAACGACCGTTAATTGGTGGTTCCTTCGGAGTCATTATAACCGGTTTCGACTGTAGTAATCATACAGCACCGTCCACCTCCGTAGCATAACTGTTAGCACTATTTTCTGCCGTCCTCAGAGGCCTGGGTTTGGCTCCCGGAACTGCCAAAGAAGAAACTGTGCATGCAGTTCACTTCCATTGGGGATGTGCCATAAAATAACAGAACAATTTACTGACCAGCTTCGTGTCTAACTGGTTAACATGCTGGCCTTTAGTATACGAGGTCCTGGGTTCGATTCCCGGCCAGGTCAGGGTTATTTCCTTTGGCTCGGGGACTGGATATTTCTGCCATGTTCAACATTATATTTCAACCTAGGTAAGATAGCTTCCTCACAGACGCACAAGTTGCCTGTGAGCGTCAACTCGCAGTACCTACACCACGCGTCTACGGTGGCCATATGCCGTTATTACAAAGCGCCAGTTGAGTCTCGCGTTGTTTTCAGCTATTTCCGTTACTCCTCTTGTCAGCTTTCTTATCCAACCTCCCAAACTCAACCTTCCCAGTGGACGAGGGCATATAATATACTCACGGTATCCCCTGCCTACAGTAAGAGATGACTAAAATGATGATTCATAGGAGCTTTCAACTTGCAAGTGTGGGTCAGCGACAACTGATCCTCTAGGTAAGTCACCGAGCGAGTTGGCCGTGCGGTTAGGGTCACGCAGCTGTGAGCTTGCATCCGGGAGATAGTGGGTTCGAACCCCACTGTCGGCAGCTCTGAAGATCGTTTTCCGTGGTTCCCCACTTCCACACCAGGCAAATGCTAGGGCTCTTTCTTGATTACGGTCATGGCCATTTCCTTCCCACTCCTAGCCCTTTCCTATCCCATCGTCACCATGTCTGTGAGACGTAACGCAAATTGCGTTGTCTAGTTGAGTCAGTCATTACTTCCATTAACATGCACAAAACCTCCTAGCTTTCAGCTTTTCTATTAGACTTCCCTTGGTTAACTAGTGTTCTCTTCCGACACCCGCGGCATGAGGTTTGCGAGGCCTGGAAAGTCTCACGTTGTCCGCCGACCTTCCCTTCTTTTGCCGTGATTCTCTTCGAGAACGGTTGCCTAGTTGCACTTCACCTCAAAACAGCAATCGCCATCACAATAAGCCCGACAGACAGACCCCATAATGCAGCCCTGATGGGCCTTGGCCTACCAAGCGAACGCTACTCAGCCCTGAGGCCTGCAGATTACGAGGTGACGCGTCCTCTATCTCACAGCCTAAAAGTTGTGAGAAACGTGCTTCAGTAGCTTTTTCCAACGAATACTCACGACCTTTTCCAACTATCCATTAAATTTTGGCATTGAGAGGATCTCAAACTCTCAACCTCGGAGCAGAACATTTAACTTTTTCCTTATGCCAGACAGGTCAATATGCCTTGCTCGGACGCTACAGACTCTATAAGTGCGATAGTCCTCGTTATGTCGACCCCATCATCTTACAATTGCAAAAACCTATCGCCCAAACATGGTATTGTTGTCCATGCCCTACTAAAGCAACTGTGAGGAATGAAAGGTAGATGGAGGGAGTATTAGATAAGACAGAAATAAAGAATATTAACTAGGTTCAATGAAATTTAACAACAGGTTTCCCGAACGAAAACATGCTGTTGTTGCTGCTGCTGCTGCTACATGCAAGGCGTTTATTACCGTGTACTTATATGGTCTTATCAACGTGGCTGTGTTATTTGAACAAAGTTTCTTTAAATATTTCCATTAAAGAAAGACCGATGGAAAGTGTCATCTAAATATGAATAGAAATAGGCTACTCATTCTCGCAATAAACTACAGGAAAAGGAAAAGCACCACGACCAGCGGTCTGGATGGAAAATATTAATTATTGCCAAACTGTTTCGTTACAATCCATTATTCAAATCGGTATCGTTGATAAAAACAGTCAACAGTTCTGGCCACTTTCAGAATGTTCATCATACGTTTCCACATCTCTCTATTCGTTTCTCAAATGGAATTTGCCGAATGAAAACCGTACCACAGGAAATTGAGCTCCCAGGAAGGCTTCATTTCTCTAAGACACGAAAACGAAATAGCGGATTTGAGCGTAACGGAGAGCATTAGCAGAAACCGGAGAGTATTTCTTCCCCTCAACGACCTGACGGCATGCAAGCTCGGACCAGATAACCAGGCTGGATTGGGAGACACGAGAATACAGCAAATTCAGGACTGTTACTTCAGTTATAGATATGCTGCATTATTACATATATATTCAGGACTCATACTTAGTCCTTAAAACAATCATTTACGCTCAACACCACGGTCCGCCATTACATTAATATTTACGTTGCGATATGATTCTCACATTTCACCTTATTACGGGGAGTTTGCATGGCTTCGTATGCACGAGCATCGCAGTCCCCACATGTTAGTGCTGTTCACCGCTGTCCTCGGAGGCCCTGGATCGATTCCCGGTACTACCAGAGGTTCAAGAATGGCAGAAGGCTGCGTTGGGGGTGTGCGTGAAAAGAGCTGCGTCCCCTCGGGACGAGGATAAGAGTTTACTTAATACCATTACCAGGCAGCACTACATTCAAATTTGTGCGGGCTAACTCGGGTATCAAGAAATTACTCAAAATTAAAATATCGGGTAGTAAAAGAGCAAGAGTAGACGATGAGGGCTCACATAGCAAAGGTGACAAGAGGATCTCGTCACAAGCATTTGGAAACCGTGCCGGTTTCAACTAGTGCCTCGTGATCGCTTTGCACGTCTTGCAAGATGAAGGTCCTTGATGGTGCCACCGATACCAGTCACCATAGTAGCGATCCACTCACAACAGTATGCTCGTCTATTATGATTGGAAAATAAAAATAAACATGATCCAACCAACCTTCGAGATGTCATCTGCCTAATATTCAGCGTTCTCACCAAAGATTAGGAGCAACGAGCCAAGCAATGAGCTTGTTTGTTAATGACAATGAGGTCGGTGGCACGAGCGCCCAGCTGCACGTGAGCAAATAACCTTGGCACGCCTCTATTGCAGGCCTCACCCACCACAAGGTCGAGAAGAAACAACCTGCTTCCACATTCATGGCACAGAGCGGAAATAAATTTGCTCAGTCATCGACATCTATCAGAACTGAGCAGTACCTTTGACACCGCTAGCTCTTATTGTTACTACTGCAAAATCTCCGCAGTTCTAACTTTAATGTGACATCTCTCAAACGTTTTAGCTCTTATCTCACTGACCGCCGGCAACGAATATCAGTGGGAACAATGTGCTCAGGATGGCATAGCAAGTCAATGGGTGTCCCGGAGGGGTCGGTTTTGGGCCCCACTTCTATTTGTCATTAGCGTTAATGACTTCGGGGACGCGTTAAATTATAGCAAATAGGCCTACCACATCTATGTAGATGATCTTCAGATTTATTATCACTCAGCTCACGACGACCCAGCGACTATGCCAATAACAGTTTGTTAATAAATCCTAACAAAACTCAGACTATACTATTTGGTATCAGAAGAAACCTTAATTCGTTAAAACGTAGACATGTACCTCGATTCTGTTAAATAATACTCTCGTGCCCTACAGCATATCAGTAAGAAACTGAAGGTGTCACAATGACTGAGACATTAAATCTGATTAGACATGTGACAAATACATGCCGTAAAATTCAGAAATACTTTTTTCCTCTCAAACGCTACCTACACTATTTCCAAATCATCTTTGAGTACAACTGGTACAATCCCTAATCTTAACTGGTCTAGACTATTGCGACACTGTACTTCCGGACATATCAAGACAGTAATGACTCCGAAAACCATGAAAGCTGGTAGTGAGTCGTAAAGCCAGTAGCATTATTAAAAGACAGTAATGGGATGCTCATACTGAGTTTAAACATCTGTATTATATTTATACTTAAGTTACGATGTGATTCTCACATTTCATCTTACTACGGGGAGTTGTCATGGCTTCATGTGCACGAGTGTCGCAGTCTCCAAATGTTGTCCTATTAGTGCAACTTTATTATTCAATTTTTACTTTTTTCTTAAGTTTCACTATTTCCATTACATAACTCTATAATTTTAATGTTGTGGTTAATTAAGAGAGGGTCTTGAGACTTAACACTGCCACGACTAAAGATCACTCACCTCACCTCCCTCACATCTATTAAAGCTGAACCTTACGGCTAACATTTGAAATGGAACACTTGTAAAATATGCTAGGAAAAAAGAAAGATGAAAGGGAGGAGATTCGCAGACGTAAATGGCAACAACTTCAGACTCGGCGAGAGGCCCTTTGGTCGCCCACCTACGATCGCAGCTTGAGAGCCCTTGGAGAGTCTCCCTATTTAGACGCTTCTTAAGACAGATAAGGGATACAGAGGGTATTTTATGCCTGCACGATCAAGAAGCCCCCAAAATATTCAACATTGCATCTAAGCTGAACCTGTTTTTTACTATCTTCGCCCTTACCCGTTTTAATTTTAGGGTTTTAGAATTTCGTGGTCGGCATAATAGCTTATGATTGGAAGATCTAAAAATACGTAAAATGGTAAACATTACTTAAGTGGGAGGAAGGTCAGTATTTATTTAATGCAGATTCTTAAAACTAAACTAGTATGTCCTGCAACCTGCCGGAACTTTTGACAATTTTAGAACACTTATCATGTTCGAATTCTGATAACGGCCAACAATTTTAGATAAAATAGTCGCTCGAACTGTGTCCGACAAAGAAATAAAAGTAAATATTAACACACATGCTAAGCCCCGTAAGAAGAGAACATGCAAGATCAGTCTCTTTCATAGTTCAGTCGCTGTATGAGGTAATAATGAGTTCACGGTCGTTAGCCATCTCATTGTGGGCGAAGTAGTTCAGTCAGGTACAACTACCGTTAAAGAACACTTCACGGAAAGCGGCAACGCAGACTTCATCCCCCCAGGGCGTTGCTCGCCAAGTTTCCGGCAACACTAGGTGGATTCTCGAGTTCATTCGCACAATTCTCATTAAATGAAAGTTCACATTGGCTCTTTTATCTTTACAAGAGAATCCGTTTAAATGGGTTTCTTCTATCAATAAGTTTGTAGAACACAGGTCTCTGCCACCGTAATTCGAATCCAGATTGATGTAAGTAATTTTAACTAATCGAGACGAATAATTAAAATTATAGTTCTGATGAACTTACAAATTATACCAGAGATAACGTATTGTTCAATAACGGTTTTGCAATGATATTAAATATCAATTTTATTTTAATTCCCAGTGAGCGACAAATAAGTTTATTGTTCGCATTCTGCAAATGTTTCAAACTATATTAAATAGAATACGGGAGACATAACTTTCTACTGATCAGAAAAGACTTGCGCGGCTGTGAGCTTGCATCCGGGAGATAGTAGGTTCGAGCCCCACTATCGGCAGCCCTGAAGATGGTTTTCCGTGGTTTCCCATTTTCACACCAGGCAAATGCTGGGGCTGTACCTTAATTAAGGCCACGGCCGCTTCCTTCCAACTCCTAGGCCTTTCCTATCCCCTCGTCGCCATAAGACCTATCTGTGTCGGTGCGACGTAAAGCCCCTAGCAAAAAAAAAAAAAAAAAAGACTTGCTGAAAATTTCAAAGGCCAATCTGTTTCAGTTTTTACGCAATATTGCACGGCTGAGTACATGATCTAGTAAAGAATGGTGAGGTCCATCAGCATCACCTGGGTTCATATGTATCCACTTTCCTTCATCCCTTTTCATGTACCTCCATCGAAGTATTCTACAAGCCCCTGAATAGTACCAAATTAATCAAGAGTTATTTTAATATTAGTTCATTACACTTAATTGGATTTGGCGCTGGAACCAACTTAATAATCTGCGAACTATCCACTTAATTAATGAATTCATTCATTAACAATAAACTAGATTCACTGTGACAAACTGCAATAATTATATTTGTTACAACATCGATTGTAAAGGCACTATTGCTACATCTATCCCATCTGCTGGCCAACCACAGGATATGACTAATGAAATCATGCGGCTAAGGCTCGTGAATGTTTCCGTAAAGACTCACCTTTAGCGTGTTCTTTGTCCAGATTAATGACAGTCTTCTTCCACTCTTCCAGTTTCTCCTGAAGAGGTACGACCAGGCAGTCCATGATGGCACTGTAAAAGAAATATGCCACGTAAGAACAACACTATACAAATGGAAATCCTCTGTAATATGGAACCCGTTAAAAAAAAATGATGCATACTTTATATCTTTTTGTGCCAGGCAGTAAGAGCATAAATCAAAAATAGCTAGGTTTCAGGACAGAAGTTTGAATTTTTAAAGGAAGAGAGAGTAGTGGTTGTAGTGTTTGAAATAAACAGAATAATTAACACATTTCAGAAAATTGATTTAGGTCTATTTTCACTTTTTAGTAATCGTTTTCTTCTGTTAAATGTTGAAAATTAAATGGAAGACTTCCACTTTGAAGACCCAATATAACATGACATAATCTTAAGCCCTGGCTCGAAAGATATAGTCGATTATGGCAAGGAGGCAGAAGACAACATCAGCTAAATTAATCTAGCTTTGGACTACGCCACACCGGACCAAAGGATCAATAGATCTGAACCCAAAGACGAACTTCCGCCACTGTCACTAATTGTAAGATTGTAAGGCAAGCTAAGAACACTTAAGGGTAACTTCATGCGTAGCATGTCCAAGTGATCTCCGACTCCAAACGCTTCTTATTATAAAACTCGTTTAAATGTCTTATGTCATATAATTTCTGAAGAAAGCATTCTGATTTCGGCAGAAATAGACTTCCACGTCGGCTCCATGACTAAATGGTTAGCGTGCTGGCCTTTGGTCACAGGGGTCCCGGGTTCGATTCCCGGCAGGGTTGGGAATTTCAACCATATGTTACGCCATTTCACAGACTTCCACAATTCTGGAGATTTTATCTGTAGTAACATAAGGAAATAAATCTGAGAGTGAATTAGAGTTCGAACTGTATTTATTTTGACTATTTAGAGAACACCGAAATACGAACTTAAGTACTGTCAGTTAAAGTTAATAAATATAAAACAAATGAAATATATACAGTAGGTATAGTCTGGCTGCAACCTATTCAGATAATAATAATAATAATAATAATAATTTTCGACGCTCCGCTCCAGACAGCAGAGTAAATCGGATCTCCCCTGGGCGTCTATGATTAGTTTTAATCCATTTTGTCGAGTAAACACACATGCCGATTTCCGCTGAGGATTTCAATGCGCTGTTCTAATTATTTTATATAAAAGGAAGCGTATAAAGGTACGACAAAAAGAAAGAGATGAAAACGATAACATTGTGGCGTTAGGCAGCTGTTACGGACAGAAATTTCTGGATTGCTCATCGATTCACGAGGTAAATAACCAGCTGAAAAGGTGTCGCATATTCGACCAACATAGGTAACCTAATAGCGGATAAGCACCCCTTTTCCTAGATTGTGAGATCAGAACACTTCCGAGACAGGTGAATATGCAGAAATTATATCACAAGTTTTATATTTCTCGAGATTTTCCATAGTTCAGTAAATTTCAAGTGCATTATTTCAAATTCAGAAGCCGATGGCTAGTACCACGGTACAATCACGGTACATAATATACGCTGCTGTTTCTGTTTGAGTTATCAGTCCATATAATGATTTGATACAGCTCTCCATGCCAACCTATCCGAGGTCTTCTCATTTCTACGTAACTACTACATCCTGCATCTATCATACTATTGTTTAACTATAGTCTTTACATTGTTGTAGTTTGTTAGCTGCAGACAGATCCTTATCGAACGCTGTTCGTCATATTCATGCCTTGTTCCACCCCTTCCGTTCTTACCACCTACGCTTCCCTCAGAAACCAACTGAACAAGTCCTGAGCGTCTTAAAAGATGTGTGCCCATCATTCTATCGCTTCTACTGGTCAAATTTCACCAAATCGTTCTCTCACTAATTCGTGATTCGGTCTACCTATCTCACCATCAGTATTCTTCTGTAACACCACATTTCAATAGCTTCTATTATCTATCGTTCTGAGCTCGTTATCGTCCACATTTCACTTCCACACAACGCCATGCTCCATACGAAAGTATTCAAGAAATCTTCCTCATTTCTACTGTATATCATTGTCCCAAGTGCGCACATTTCTTTTCTTAAGAAAGGCCTTCCTTGCTTGTACAAGTCTGTCCCTAGTTTGTTCGTTTTTTTTTCTTTTTTGCTATTGGCTTTACGTCGCACCGACACAGATAGGTCTTACGGCGACGACGGGACAGAAAAGGGCTAGGACTGGGAAGGAAGCGGCCGTGGCCTTAATTAAGGTACAGCCCCAGCATTTGCCTGGTGTGAAAATGGGAAACCACGGAAAACCATCTTCAGGGCTGCCGACAATGGGGTTCGAACCACCTATCTCCCGAATACTGGATACTGGCCGCACTTTAGCGACTGCAGCTATCGAGCTCGGTCCTAGTTATTCTACTGCCCACGTAACAATATTCATCGTCTTCCTTTAAGATTTCATTTCCTATTCTAAAACAGTATTTTCTGTATCAACGGACTTCAGTCGACTCCACTCTATGCATTTTTTTTATTCGTTATGCCCAACTAAGGAGCGCGTGTGAACTTATTTAGCACAACGTCTCTTCTTGTCTTCCCAAATTCTCAACATTCTTTTGTTGTGCTTCTCTTTGAGTTCTACCGTCCATCATGTAGCTTGTCCTTTAGACTGATCAGCAAATTTGTGTTCGTTTATTGAGATTTCTGATTCTTTTCTGTCTTGCAAGATTTCTTCATTTATAACAATTTCCTGAAGATCTTTGTTTATTTCTGTAAGCCAGTTGTGATTTTTTAGAAATACTGCGAGATTTGGTATTTTCTTTGTTAGCCTATTGTTATCCATTCTGATCAAGTGACCATAGAATTTTAATCTTTTTCAAATGGTGTATGTTTTTTTCCTGTTATTTGATAGATTTCCTGCGATTTCCTTTTCATCCAAATACCATTTTCGCATATCGGTCCTAGAATTTTCCTGAGAACTTTCCTCTCTTGTGTTTCGAAAATTTTTATTTGCGATCTGCCAACAATTATCAGAGTTTCTGATGCACAAAGGGCTTCTGGTTTGACAACTGTGTTGTAGTGTCGTAATTTTGCGTTTTGGGGTGTAGATTTTTTTTTGTCGTATCTGCTCCAGACGATTTTGTATGACTTTTGTAATTTCGTAATTCTTTCTTTCTTTGCTTGCTGATTTATCCTGTTTGGTTGTATAATTTCGCCTAGGTATCTGAATTTATCTACTTGGGAGATTTTCCCATATCTAGTAATTAGAGGATGGTTGTTAAATCCTGATTTTATACCTTCCATATACTTTGTCTTTTCATATGAAATTTGCAGGGCTGTTCTTGCCGCTATTTCATTAAGTTTTTCTACGGACTGGAGTACTTCTTGTTTCTTGTTGAAGAGGATTGCCAAGTCATCTGCAAAGGCGAGGAAATCAAGGTGAATTTTGTTTTTGAGAAGTCTGCCAATATTGATCCTTTTAGTTTCAGTTTTCTATTCTCGAACCATTTTTTTTTTTTTTTTTTTTTTTTTTTCAGAAGTAGATTGAATAGTTGTGGTGATAATCCGTCGTCTTGTCTGACCCCTGTTGTAATTTCGAATGGCTCTGAAATTTCTCCTAAAAATTTAACTTTCGCTAGTGTGCCTTTTCGAGTTTGCTTGATCAATTCCCTTGTTTTTTCTGCCGACTTGAAATTTCTCAAGTATGTTGAATAGCGTCTGTCGGTCTATTGTATCATAAGCTTTTTTGAAGTCAAAGGTAGTTTGTTTGTTTTGTTTTACGAATTTGTAAAATAGTTTTTAGATTTAAGATCTGTTTTGGGCATGATCTTCCTTTTCGAAACCCAATGAGGTGGTCGGTTTGTTTTGCTAATCTATTCAATAGGGCTTTATTTATTTATTTATTTATTTATTTATTTATTTATTTATTTATTTTCATCTTTTATTCCTTCTCCAAGACTGTGTCCATACCATTCAACAATTTCTCCAGATCCTCCACAGACCCGGAAAAAAAAAAAAAAATCGGCAAATCTCAGAGTTTTAATTTCCTCTGCTTGGGGTGCGATCCCCTTTCCAAATTCCTTTTTGATTTCCTTTACTGCCTGTTCTATATAAATACTGAAAAGGACAGGAAACAATCTGCAGCCTTGCCTCATTCCTTTCTGAATTGCTACTTATTTTTCATAGCCCTTGATCTCACCATAACGGACTGATTCTTGTACGGATTGTAGATAATTATTCGTTTTTTTCCGTAACAGATCCCGATTACCTCCCGAATCTCAAATAGCTTGGTGCAATCAGCATTACCAAATGCCTTTTGCTACAAATATATCTTATAGCTTAGAGTTACGGAAGTGAGTGTGACGAAAGTGTAACCCCAGCAGCCGTGCAGGCTGTGATGTAAGGTATGGATGTACGGCCAGACAATGTTGCCTGGCAACCGTGCAGGCTATGTCTTATGGGTGGTGGTCATCTGAAATTAGCAGCCGTTGATGGACGGCCATGACCGAGGGACATATTTATGATAATTTGATTTTCGCAAAGAGAAAAGTGGTTTCCTTTTCTAGATCTTGTACAAAGGATTGTCCTTAATTCGATCCTCGTAAGATCAGACTTAAAATCGGAATTGCTTCACGTGTTCCTAAATTTTTTCTGAAGTCAAACTGATCTTCCCCCAACTCGGTTTCAACTTGTCTTTCTGTAAATAATACTTGTTAAAATTTTGCAAGTGTGAGATATATATAGCCCCTAAATAAATCGATAACAGAGGTATACAATAATTAAGCCGCATTTTATAATGACTAATAGGGTTATTTAATTTCTCTCCCTACTTCACAATTTCTGCCTAGATTCATCTCTGGTGAGATACACTACACTGTGTCTCCTGGTGTGGACTAGATAAAGTTTATTACTTTCATTTTTGTCTCAGTCTCATCCTTAGCTTTGATTATATGAAAGTGACAGATGAGTAATGCCATTCCTTATGCAACCAGTCCCTATGATGAATGATGTGTAAGTGTTGCTTACAGGGTCGGTTGGTCTCAACATTTCAGAGGGCCTGGGAGACATATGTAACGGCACCCTTAGACCCGGCGAGGAAAGCAACGGGAAACCATCTTACTCGTTCCTTTAGTACACCTTTTTAGTGATAGCAGGCCAACGGCAGCTAAAGGTGAACCTTTTGAGGTTCCAACTATCCTCGGGCTGAACACTTGACATACACTTCACAATTTCGATACAATTCTCTAATCTACTTCCAAAAACGCGAACCAATTTTGACTCCAAATACGGTCATCCAAGCGTGTACATAAAGTCTTTAATGCTAGGATGATCAGTGCGGTTCTCTTCGGAGCAGAATCAATCGTCCGTAAGATGAATTGTAAAGCACTTCCGTGATTACTGTATAGACCTGCCTCGATGGATAGACTACTCGGCAGTGTTCGACTCATGACAGCAAGTTAGCGGGCAAAATTCCTGGCATTCCATGTCATTGTTGCTGGCATTTAAAAGATCTCTCGTCCTCGTGGCACACACACAGTGTCGCCCGATAAAATGTACTTAGCCCTAGGAACTTTCGCTGCCAGATAGCAGCACAATCGCAAATTCGAAATTGGTAGGCATGTCACTAATATCTGGCACCGTATCAGGTGGTCTGCGACCCGGTAGCCGAGGGATTATTATTATTATTATTATTATTATTATTATTATTATTATTATTATTTAACGAAATGTGTGGAACTGTGCTCTTTTTCAGTGTTCGGTCTGAAAGGCAATGAATGAACTTAGCTTTCGATAAGGTTCTATCTGCAGCTAACAAAGTACAATAATGTAAAGAAGATAGTTAAACAATAGTAAACTAGACAAAGAACACCATTCGAATTGCATCTAATTTGACAATTCTCTACAACGGGAAACTTCGTATTAAACAAGTAGCAACAATGGACAACACGGAAAGAAACTAGCAGGTGTCCGCCGAAGAACACAGCACTCAGTAAGGACATCAAAGACATACAACTGAGATTGTGAACCAGGGAAAAAAAAAAAAAAAAGACCACGACAATGTGTAAAAGCAGAGATGAATTACTTGGATGGAAGAGAAATGAAAGACGCAAAAGTAATTCGAGCGTCGACATTGAATGTACTGTCCGCAGGCGTTTATCAGGGAACGCCTCTCACACCAGTCAGATGCTTATATCTGAAGGTAGAATTACAGCCTCGTGAGCATGTGATGGGCGATATTTTCCTTATAGGACCTTAACGAATCTCTCAGCCAGTAGAACCCAGTGCCATTATCAACAGTTTCTACTCGTAAATTCAATAAACAGGCTGCATAATACAGAGAGAGAAGAGCCTCCGTTGCTCAGACGGCAGCGCGTCGGCCTCTCACCGCTGGATACCGTGGTTCAAATCCCGGTCACTCCATGTGAGATTTGTGCTGGACAAAGCGGAGGCGGGACAGGTTTTTCTCCGGGTACTCCGTTTTTCCCTGTCTCTTTCATTCCAGCAACACACTCCATTATCATTTCATAGCATTTATCGCTCATTAATTAATAACCTTGGGAGTGGCGACCCCATTGTAATAACAGCCTATATATGTTTCATTCATTCCATCCCTGACCCGGTCAATGACTGGAAAACAGGTTGTAGGTTTTCATTTTCAATACAGAGAGAGAAGAGTGTAGGTGGAGTTTTATTCCTTCCTGAGAAATACTGTTCTCAAATGTAGCTCAAATCAGACCTACATGCCTTGGAGGTGGTTTTTCTTGCTAAATAAATAAATAAATAGATAAAAAATAAATAATCTAGAAAATTCCACACACTCCTCGAATTTTTAAAATATTGGAACTGTATCCACACCTACAAAGTGATGATTTTGTTTCTAAACTTCATCATTCTTGTATCGTACTTGGCTTTTTCTCACAGAGTACAGAGTAGGTGTACAAAGGTTGAAAAAAATGGATCAGTTCAATTTCTGTCTGTGTCCAGACCACGAGAAAACCGGGCGAGTTGGCCGTGCGGTTAAGGGCGCGCGACTGTGAGCTTGCATCCGGGAGATAGTGGGTTCGAATCCCACTGTCGGCAGCCCTGAAGATGGTTTTTCCGTGGTTTCCATTTTCACACCAGGCAAATTAAGGCCACGGCCGCTTCCTTCCCACTCCTAGGGCTTTCCTATCCCGTTGTCGCCATAAGACCTATTTAACTGTGTCGGTGCGACGTAAAGCCACTAGCAAAAAAGAAAAAAAAACACGAGAAAAAGGCTCAACAGAATTTCTCAAAACTTGGTATATATGTTCAGGTACAGCCGGGCACTATGGTCATATATTGTTTGATTACTATGCAACAATGTAGCAATATTAAGGAGACCAAAACAGGAAATGTCAAATTTCTCCGTTAATATTAGATGCATCGAGAAACTATACACAATAACAAAAGCTGTGTCAAATATTTCCTATCTTCTACGTTTCACGCAATTTACCGTGCAAGGAACAATAACGGAGATATTCGCAATTTTTTCACAAATCTCCGAAAAATATCTAAACACTATACACAATAAAACTTGTAGAAACGACAATCCAATCATTCATATCTCACAAAAAATATATATTTTTTTTGCTAGGGGCTTTACGTCGCACCGACACAGATAGGTCTTATGGCGACGATGGGACAGGAAAGGCCTAGGAGTTGTAAGGAAGCGGCCGTGGCCTTAATTAAGGTACAGCCCCAGCATTTGCCTGGTGTGAAAATGGGAAACGACGGAAAACCATTTTCAGGGCTGCCGATAGTGGGATTCGAACCTACTATCTCCCGGATGCAAGCTCACAGCCGCGCGCCTCTACGCGCACGGCCAACTCGCCCGGTAAAAAAAAAAAAAAAAAAAAAAAAAAAAAAAAAAAAAAAAAAAAAAAAAAAAAAAAAAACCTTACGGGCTGTGATAATAGACATTCACGAATGTAGATTTTTAGTGCAAAGTCCATCAACGGCGGACATTGCTGATGGGGAAATACTGTTCAATGGCAACTACTAAACTGGCGATGGTGGTGGTTGTTTTTATAAAGTGTAAAATCCCGTGGTCATCACCCCATACTGATTAAGAAGATACAAGATAACTATCGAAATGAAAAGAAGAACGTGAAAAAGTAATCATCTGAAGAATAAGAGAAGGGATTCATGAAAGACTTACAGATTTGCTTTGTCTACAATCGATGATATTATTGCTGCTTTATTTTTTTTTAAAAAACATTTACACACCAGACAAATGCTGGGGCTGTACATTCATTAAGGCCGAGGCCGCTACCTTCCCAATCTTAGCCCTTTCCCATCCGAAAACCTTCGATGTGTTAGTGCGACGTTAAACCACAAACAAAATAATAATAATAATAATAATAATAATAATAATAATAATACCAAATTTTGTCTGCACACTTCCAATGCTCGTCTTATACTTTGGTTTCATCCTGGGCTGTTTGTTTGTTTGTCACATTACGGGAAAGCGGCTCAACAGGAATAATAAAATAACAGAGATATTCATGAGTATTATATTACATCAAAAGCTCCTTAGCAACGAATAGTTAAGGCGTCAAGTCTATACTCTCCGACGTCGTGGTTAGCTTAGTCGGTTCGGGTCCCGTTGGTGGAAAAAAAAATCGCCAACAGAATGTTAGCCGGCAGGATAGGAGAGGCGGTGGTATACAATTTCTAATCACAAGATTGCGTGCCAAAAGCCTGAATTCAATTCCAAAGCTTTCCGCAGTGTTCATAAGGAGTGAAGTCAGATGACGCCGGCGGACTTGAACGGACTCCTTTGTGTTATTCGACAGGAGTAGGCTATGTACCGACACCGAGTTTCACCCTCCCCTACCTCATTATCATCCCACAACCATACGCTCCAGACGAGCGAACATGTCCTCGGACACTCCCGTCATTAAAAACCCATACAATAATAAATAAATAAATAAATAAATAAATAAATAAATAAATAAATAAATAAATAAATAAATAAATAAATAATAACTAGTACGAGGTTAAGTCGGAGCCACATGGTGTTACTGATAGCTCCATCTTCGAATAGTTCGTGAATTTCCAGTAGGGAAACATTGGCTGTACAAGCTGGTGCAGGGTCCAGCTAGAAAAGCGTAACATTATGTCCCTTGACGGTTTATTTAAATAATTAGGGTTGCAAAATTGTTTGCACACATCGGTGACTAATAACTGTTACTCAAAAAATACGCTTTTCATTCTCTCGGCACTAACGTGCATATTGATTTTGTTTTAAAAATTCACATATATGCTGGAGAACAGAGCAAATGGACATCATTCAGCAGCAAACACATAGGAAAGACGAGGCCATGTAATCTGCCGAGTTTGAACTGCTCAATTTTGACTTCCTATTTAGTACGCCAAGTGGCTGAGCGGAAAGGCCTAGTAATCCTGTATTGTTGTAGGTACCGTACAATACGGTTTAACAAGCATATCGTTGAACTATTTGAAGACACAGGTGGATGTTATCGTTGGGAATGATGGCATATAAGAACGGCGCGGTGTAACGCTCCGAAAACAAGCTAAGTCAAGTCAGGCCGGTATGTATCATGCACACATCGACACGGGCGACAGAGATATGGAGCAGAAGCACGCGAGCAATCTGGAGCAGCACTCCCCTGCTACTACAGACTGCACGACATCGATTCTTTTCTCAATTCTCTCTCCACCCAGCCAGGTACAGGTTGTCCGGGAAGTAAAAGGTCGAACCTTTTAATCAAAGTATCCTTCCTCGAATACAAATTGAGAGAATCTTAATCGCATAAATATCTTCAAAACTGTTCTTCACAATATGCAAGAGAAAAGGTTGTAAGAATGGCATTATGTTCTACAAATAAAGAATGTCGTTTAATACAAAAGATACGCTTCATTGTTAAACATTTTGTCTTGTTCTAATATTGTAACATGAACTAACGTTTTTTACTAGCATTAACGTTTACGCATAGAGTAGGTTTTAAAACATTAAAACGTAGGTCAGGATCAGTTTTTTAATAGAAAAGGTAGGCATAGATACCGTGATCAAATTTACATCTTTGATTTATATACGGGCATTAAAGCCCTGCCATCGGTTCCGCAAAAATATACATAGATAGGCCAACATGAATGCATCATTTTGTCGTTTCAGTGTGTTTATAGAGTACAAGTTGTGCTAGCAGACGTTAACACGGTGCATATACTATCCGCCAATAGTTGAGTATGATTGTATCCGTTTCGTTATAATGCTGACGGCCAATTTCGTGCCTGGTATCCAAGTTAATTCAAAATCCGTATTTTTAAAAATATGTTTATTTGTCGCACAGACATAGACACGTCTTATGGTGACGATGGGGCAGGAAATGGCTACGACTGTAAAGGAGCGACCGAAGCCTTAAGTAAGGTACAGCCCCAGCATTTACCTAGTGTGAAAATGGGAAACACGGGAAACCATCCTCGGGGCTGCCGACAGTGGGATTCGAACCCCTCCTGAATGCAAGCTCACAGCGATGAGACCCGAACCGCGTAGCCAACTCGTTCGGTAGTTCATTTTATTTTAGTGTAGATTAAAAGATTAATATAAAAACAGAGTTAAATCAATAAAATAATCCGCTTGCTTTAAGTTAAATCACAATACAGATTACTGGCTAAACTGAAAGAAATGCCAAAATATGCATCATTAATAGCTGTCTTGCTTTTAGATATACGAAAATTATTTTATAAATAAGGATATACACATCTAGGATAGAGTTTATCAAACTTGGACCTGCCATGGATTATTAGCAGCTGTGTAGACAACCGCACGGACCATTTAAACCATCCACAGTTACAACGGAGGTTTCTATGACTAACATACATAGAGTACCAATCAGCAAGGTATAATTACATGAATTTTAGATGTGGTGGCATTAGCAGATTAATTTAGCCATGATGTTAAAAACCACTAACCCACTTTCGGTGACCAAAATTGAGACATCTATACAGATCAAGACTTCGTTTCCTCAGCAACCCATCAAGTTGAAAACCATTCACGTATTTCATTTTAAGGCAACTACACGTTTCCTAAGTCAGAGGTGCATGAAAATGGGTCACGTTTCGCCCCAGTCGTGTATAAATGTGTATCCATGCCTTGGAGGCTTGTAAATTAAGTGTGTGAAATTATATATTTCATGTAGTATGTTTGAAAACCTTTCAGATTCCTGATATTGAGTATTCACCCTCAACCCCACCCGTTCAGTAATATGGGAAGTTACCTAGCGTGTTACCCAGTATCGAATACAAAGAATTTTGTGATAGCTTTGACTAGAAGTTCTTAGTCATAAAGACATATTCAAAATAAAGAAAAAGAAACCATTCGAAATAAACAAAAAGAAACCAAACTAAGGTAATCTTCCTCGGCTTTATACAGGCGAACACGAACTGAAATCTAATAGGGCTGCTGACATCAAGAAACACCCGGAATGCATACCTCCAAATAATAATAATAATAATAATAATAATAATAATAATAATAATAATTTGTTACTTCTTTTTTCACGCTCTGACCACACTTTCAGAACAATCCATCATTATTTTTTGGTATCTGTATAATAACTACAGTTCCGTAGAAGAGTATGTGTTTGGATGAAATCAATAACTATTGTTTTCTGCAACTGTGAAGTGCACGTTTTGTAACTTACGTTAAAATATTAATTAGATGGGTAGAAAAAAAAAGTTTCTTCTTGAATTGTCCTCAAAACTTGAACAAATGGACTCGAATGTTTTCCAAGCTCAGATTCAATTATAACAAATGAAATGTAATAATTATTTTAAACGTTGCGATAAAAGAAGTTACTACTAACTGTTATTAGCGACTGCATCTACAAAAAGTTGTCTTCGATCGACTGGGAAAGAAGTACAGTACATTATTATAATTATTTTATGCTAAATCTCATGAGTCATGACTAACCCTCTAATTATTTGAAAATCTAATGTCCCATTTCTCGTCGAGCACGTACACAACCAGGGGCCAATAGTTCAAACATTTTCATCACAGTATACCATGTGAACTAGCCAATTTCGAGGGAAATGACTGTCGAATAATACGTTTAATTGGACTGTCCAGCAGTTTTGTGCAAGTAATATTAATAAAAATCTATAAATCAGGCCTATTACAAAACAGGTAGTTTCAGGGGCTTCGTTGTGTATAACAAAACCAAATATCAAACATTCAACATCCAGGAAAGATCTATTCTTTGTGTCCTGAGAAGAGGTTACAAGATTGCACACAGAACTGGAGTTTGACAAAAGTGCCGTTGTAGTATAACCCTTACACCTCGGCAGACGGTGCCACATATACGAGACTTTACTGTTAACAAGTGCTATATGAAAATAAACTGTTAGATGGGTAAAAGGATTAAAATCGTACCTAAACTTTTAGAGCGATGAATCCCGACTTGCTGAAGATTAAAGGTGGCAAGCGGAAAAAATAAAGGTGCAAGAAAGAGATCTAGCCAAGAGGGGAAGTAGAGACAACACAAATATTTTACTGTCCAAGAGACTAGACAGAAAAGGTAAAATAAATAGTTTGAAAAGTGATTTAGCAAAACACACATTACAAAGCAATGGAGATAAATAGGAGTAAGTCAGAAGTGCAATATGGTAAGTTTGGGTTCATTTACATCCCTGCAAAATGTGTGTCAACCAAACGACGACAAATTATTCACTCAAATACAAACAATAAAATATCTTATAGTTTTCTGTCAGGGAAAAAAAATATAATTGCACACACTGTTGCTCAAAGAAACAGAACTACACGTTACCTAAGTCAGAGTCAGAGGCCCCAGTCGTGTATAAAAGTGTATCCATGCCTTGGAGGCTTGTAAGTTAAATGTGTGAAATTATATATTTCATCTTTGTTTATAACTTCACCATCAAAAAGGTTGAGCGATAAGTGAATGAATCTTTCATTCTGTAATCAAACTAAGAAACAAGTAAAATATGTATATGGGTCAAAATATTTAAATTGTGCCGAATTGTAATTCGTAAGAAAATCAATATACGTTCTGCAGGGGTCCATTTAATTCAGATATTACTGAACTGGATTTTAAACACTGGATAATTACGAAGAAATATGCATAAAGAAGGTAATGGCTATGGCAAAAGGGTGAAGCAGTGAAACAAGATATCTAAGGGAGTGCAGACAGCTGGCAGGCACACAGAGGGAGACTAGCACAACGCCTGTCGATAAGGCAAACGCTCTCTACACTTCTCAAGAAAGAAAAGTTTGAGAGCAACATAAAAGGCCGCCACTAGCGTCGATGTGTTTAAAGGTCTGGTAAACAGGTGAAACTTTTTAAGAGCCCATTACAACATTTCAACTGCAGCTATTAGAAGTGAAGAAAAAAACTTAACAAAAGCATGTATCTGTCGAACATCATGCACGTATTCGTAAACCCATATCGTTGTTTCCCACCATGTTTAAATGATTTGCCTAAACGAGTAATAAACCAAACTAGAAAATACACATTCATTACTAGAACTGGATCATATGATGAATACGAGATCAGATGCAAACTACTTTTAATTGAAAATAATCAAACGAATTACCAGGGTTTTTTTTCACCCCAGTGTAGGAGCCGGTTCGTCAGATTATCACTTCAGTATTCGCAGTCGGTGAAATGAAATAAATGTTTCCCATCTGAGAAATCACTTCGTCATCTTACGCAACAAGTGACAGGTGGTGGTGGCGATTGTTGTTTTACGAGGAAGTACACCTAGGTAACCATCCTCTCTGAACAAATTTAGTGGAAACAAAAATAATATAAATTTAAAACACTTTATTGAGCGGAGGAATTTGATTAAATTGATTTTTTAAATAAAATAAAGTGATGATATTAAGCTGAAAAGGACACTGAAAACTTGAAATTTGGAAGTCATTCTCACAGATAAAGCGACTGGCGAGATCAGAAGTATTCCAGTCATCCGCTAGTGTATGTTTGAGTGTTTCTTTCAGACCAAGCTTCCGTATTAAGCCAGAGAGATCAGCACACTCCGTGAGGATATGGGTCTGTGCAAAAGGCTACTAAATTATTACTGTGGCACACGCTCTTAAAACAGGTGAACCCGTACACAGGCACGCATTTTGTAAGTGGAGTCTGAAAATTGTATACAATGGAAAAATACAACCACGCAGGCCCCGATTTACAAATGGGCGGACTGGGCATTTGCCCAGGGCGCCATTTGAGGGGCGGCGGCCGGCGGATCGAGTAATTATGACCTGCGTGAGTTACGTCTTAAATTCATTACACTCAAATTACTTTTACTTTCGACAAGTATTCCAATTATTTTATTAGCCTATATAAAACACTTTAAACTATTGTAATTTTAAAACCTTAATTTAATCTATTTAAATTTTATGAAGAAAACTAAATAACTGCAAACAATAAGAAAGGTATTATTTAACTCGTGCGGGTGCTGGATGGGCAATTGTAGTTGGTGGCTCGCCAACCCTATTAGTCTAGACAGCCCTGTCTGTCATTGGCTCGTGACGGTTCGTGTGCGTATTGTTGTTTACATCCGCTCACCATCAACCTGATAACCTCACCTAGCCAACTCATTGTTTCGTGTAATTCTTACATGATTTTCAGTATTTAACTATGAGTAAAAAGTGATGCTGAATACATAAAACGCGCTGCTAAAAAGCAGAGTGACGAATTTGAACTAGTTAAGAAAGTGTCTAAAATGGGAAAGTTCTTTACTTTGACTCGTTCAACTCCAACCTCTGAATCGGAATGCCAAGATGACTTAACAAAACCTACGACTTTGTCATCGGTCTCATGTAACTTTACACAATGCCTAGATATATAAACTGATCAGCCCTGTGTTAGTATTAGATTGAACGATGAGAGTGAAGTTTTCCAGCAGCCGTTTGGAACTATTTCACAATCAAAAGGTCAGGTAACCTTACCTAATTCATTTTCCATAGATTATCCTGCTACTTGGAATATCAAGTTAAATTCAGTAGTTGAGAATTTTCCGAAATCTCTGCGAACTTACAATGATGGTAAAAGAACACTGATTCAAAACATGTTTAAAAGTACTCTTCCTAATGGAGACGTTGTTTTAAGAGATTGGTTATTGTATTCACAGTCAACTGGAAAACTATTCTGTATTCAATGCTGCTCATTTCAACCAGACAATGCAAAAACACATTTTTCTACCGGTTTTAATGACTGGAAGTACTGCTACGAACTACTGAAACAACATGAACATTCTCATGACCACATATATGAGGAATCTACTTTGAAAATAGGTGGATGTGATGTTCCAAGCTACTCAAGAGCAAGAAAACGGAAAATATTTGCAGATGAAACACATGGGATTGAAGGAGACGTAGATGCAAGAACAAATTTCAAAAATAATGTGTTCCTTAAAATAATGGACAAACTTATAGGAAACTTAGCAAGAACGAAAGAAGCATATGAATTCGTAGCTTCCAGGTTTCAAGTGTTACCTCTACTACTGACTTCCTCACCCGAATGATCAGAAGTTAAGAACGCTGCTTTGAAACTTAATTCTCCGTACCCTGAAGACATCAGTTAAAATTTTGTAAATGTATGTGTACACTTTCAGTTGTATGTTGAAATCGAGGAATTCCAAAACCTGCCTAAAGTGTATTCTTACATTAAGCAAAACAATTTTTCAAGTACTTTTCCCAACCTTGAAATTGAAATTAGGATGTTTTGACCTTACCAGTAACCGACTGTACGGCAGAAAGGATTTTTTTTTGTTTTAAGCAGAGTAAAAAATGCTAAGAGGGCAACTCTTCTTGATGAAAAGTTAAGCTCATTAGTCCTTATGTGCACTGAAAAAGATTTAACTTTGAAAACTACCTATGATGAAATTGTTCAAGAGTTTGCTAGGAAAAAATCAAGGAAAAATATTTTATATAAAGTAGTATTATATAAAGGTAGCCTACAACCAACACTTGTATTTTTAAATGCGAATGAAATAAATTACAGTAAATTACTGATAATTTATGTGTCTTATTTCTAACAATTTTTACTCACACACGAACTATCAAACTGAACCAACGGCTTTTTAAATAAAAATAAAAACAGCCTGATTCTTATTTGGCTAACTTTATTTGGCTTGACAAATGTAATTATGAGCGTACCGGGCGGTACACCTCCACACCGTTTATTTAAAAGTTGCGCCAGTTGAAACTCCTCTTCTGGAGGAAGTCTGAACTTTATCTACGGTTTTAATTTCCAAATTTCTCAGAAGATGTCACTACCTGGAAATTTTTGAGTTTGTGAACTGTGTCATTTTCGACGTACTGTTGTCTTGCTTGTATTAAGAAGTGTGAACTTTCTCTTCTAGAGGACACTACTGAAGATCAACAATAGTGCACCCTAGTGCGGAGTCAAAGAACTATTTTGTTGGAGAAAATTTAATTTCAGGAGTTTGTTCTTTGTTAAATTTCTTTCTGTCATTGTTTAAGTTGGCAATATTTACCCCTTTCTTCCCCTTGTTTTGAATGTATCCAATCACGAATTTTTTCAATTAATTTCTGACCAATCTGGTGTATCTTTCCCCAACTGGAATCTGTTGCGGGGTCCTACCCAATAAAATCTTTGTGGGAGGGTGTTTTCTTTCCCCTAACGCCTAGAACTTTCTGCGAGAGTATTTAAACTGCTGATTTTAGGGTCTCCGGGCCACTTCTGTTCCATCTTTCAGTGTATTAAGTACATAGCAGGAGGCGGGAAGCGCCTCTTTCATCGGCAGCGGTCAACAATAAGGTAATGGCCGATTAATAATTTTTTTTTTTTCTTTGCCAGCTCAGCAGTTTAACTTTCGGGGCAGGTTCTAAGCGTTCCCCTATGTAACCTTTTCCTAAAATGTAACTTCTCTTTTCTTCTATTCTCTTGTAAAGCGACATACTGGGATAGAGAGTGTTAACCCTCTCGAGCTCCCACTCACATTGTTTGAGGTGAACTTATTTTTCGCAACCTATTCTTCAGTAATGTAAGTTAGTAGTTTCTTAAGTCACCTCTGTAGTATGGGATTAGCCCTTGCATCAGTGGCCTTAGAGCCAAAATAGGTCTTAAAGACAAAGTGTATTAGGAGTGCAAGTTCGCCTCCTCTCAAATTGTGATTTTAGAGGTCATGCATTAACTTTCTTGTCATTTAACAGACCTCAGTAGATTGGGTATTTTGCCCCTGTGTATATGTCCTTTGAGGACGGCTTAAAGGTGGAGTTCGGAGTGGCCTATGATAGGCTTGTATTTTAAGGGGAAGTTGCCCTTTTTGAAAATTGTGTTTCTGCCTCAAGGAGGCTTTTGGATGTAATTGGAAGCCGGTGTTTCTGGCATGTTTGGGGGTTTTCGGCCCCTTTGTTGTATGGTGTTCATTGTAAGGTTGGGCTCATGGCTCAAGAATTATGTTTCTGACCTTTTGAAGCCCCAAATGGGGTACCTATGTAAATGTATTTGTCAATCGTGTTTCGGCTACTAAGTACCTGTTCTATTTGTTGTTCCCTAATTTTGAAAAGAAAATATAACCTTGTTAAATTTTAAAATTAATTTCACTTTAGTAGCTTGAGACCCCTTCACCACCCAGCACCTTCTTTCATGCATAACTACCACCAAAAGACGGTAACAAGTGGTAGCAGAGCGTGGTTGAATGGGTCTCAATTTAGCCCCTTTTGACGGCTAAACTCTGTTTTGATCCGAACTCTAACCATTTTCTCAGTTGCTGGAAATTTTTTATTGAGGTTTTTCAAAATTTTTCTGTTATCATGCCCGGCCCTCGCGATGTTCTCCTCCTTAACTACTTGCGCAAAGAGGAGTTGATCTACGAATTAACTATTAGAAACGTGCAATCTGGAGGCACGGTTGCTATCGATACTAACAAGCTTAGAGACTCCCTTGATTTGCCCATTTCCATCCCCAATTTGGGAGAGAAAGAAATTGATGACTCTCTTTCCACGATCGTCGAGAACATTACTGGGCTAGCATCGGTCGTTAGTTTTTTTGATGAAAATGATCCGTCTCCTAATCAAATTAAGCGTGTGCAAGGCAGGCTATATCATTTTTCAAATAGAGTTAATGATCTGTTGTCTCTAAAGGTGAATGACGTTCAGAGGAAGGAAGCTAATACGCTCCTTGAAACTATTTCTGAATTGTCTAGTAAAGTCACTCAATTGTTAACTGGGGAAATTCCTCCCAAATCTGATCAACCCACCATAGTGAATGTAGGTAGTGAGGAAGAGTCTCCTAAGGGAGAAGTAAATAGGAAAACCCCCACTGCTCAAACTATTTCTGCCCCATTGGACAACGAGTCTGAACGCCGTGCATCGTTGAGTAACATCCGTTCTGAATTAACTTCCTTGCCCCTGAAACCTCTACCTACTATGTCACCCGGGTTTAGCAGCTTGCCTCATCCATTGGCAATGTTGCTAAGAGGTATCTCTAAGTTTTCTGTCAACACCACCAGTGAAGTTATTTCATTTTTAAGATTTTTAGTTGAATTTCAGGATCACGCCCTTGTGTTTTCTCTTTCCCCTTGTCAAATTTTACAAATAATCTATCCTTATGCTATTGGGGTTCTCTCAGATAAAATAGTAAGAGCTATTGCTGAACAGTCATCTATTGAAGATTTTCACGCACACTTGCTTGCAAATTTCATTCCTGCCCGCGCGAGGTCATCTCTGATTCAGAAATACTATTATCGGGTACAGCGCTTGGATGAAAACTTGGCTGATTTCATACAGGACATTAAGTTTTATACTAGGGTGTTTGCCCTTCATCTTCCTGAAGATCAGATTGTGCAGGCTATTGTAGAGGGAATTTCACCTCCCTATAGGTCATATTTGTGTTTCGCGGCGTGCCCGCAAACCTTCTCGGAACTTGAAGCGTTGGCCGTCTCGGCGGAAGGAGTTAGATACGCCGATTCTTTGCGTGTCGCGAAAGAACCCCCGCCTTCCTTTAGTAACACTCGGCCTCCACCTCGCCGACCAGTCAATCCCCGTAAATGTTATGCGTGCGGGGCGCCTGACCATCTGCGCAATAAGTGTCCTCTGATCAAGTCTAGTAGGGCAAATAATGGAGCTGGTTCATCACAAGGCTGTTTTAAATGTGGGGCTTTCTCACATATCGCCAAGAATTGTCCCAATTCGAATAGCACCCCCTCCTGCTCAACTTCTGGGGTAACTTCCAACAACAATCAAAAGTGACTAGTGGCTTCGGCTGAGTCAACTAATTCATCTTCCCGAGGCTCAGCCCCTGGTAAGCAGATCGAAAATCCTGGGAACGTTCAATCTGCTAATCTGTCCTTTGAATGCCCCAAAGAGTGTCTTAAGATTGCGGCGGATACCCCCGCACCTGTTCCTTTCCTTAAGATTGAGGTAAATAACGAACCTATAACAGCTCTATTAGATTCAGGCAGTGTTTGTTCCATTATTTCGGCTGAATGGTACTCGAAATTGAAGTCTGTTTGTAACCTACCTGTCTATGACTCTTCTCCTGTGAAATGTGTTTCTGCTAATACATCTCCATTAGAAATTCTAGGTTCCTTACTGGTCAAAATTCGTATTTTTAAATTTACATGGAAAATTAAATTGTTTGTGGCCAAGCAATTGTCTTGCCCCATTATATTGGGAGCTGACTTTATTTCTCACACTGGTCTTGTGCTCGATCTCCAGTCTAGGTCGTGCACATTCAAATTTGCTTCTAGTTGTAAAATTCCACTATTAAAGTGTAATTCTGTGTCATGTTCTTCTATTTCGCCTACCCAGGATGAGATGTTGTTAGACCTTAGACATCTACCTGAGGAGCAGGCTGATAGTATTCGCAAACTGTGTCAGTCGTTTCCCGAGGTATTCTCTGATACTCTTGGCGTTACTGACCTGATCGAATACAAAATTGAGGTCACGGATTCGATTCCTGTCCGTTTTCCACCGTATAGGCTATCTCCACCTAAAATGAAGGCTCTGAAAGAAATCATCGATCAGATGTTGAAGGATGGTATTATTAGGCCCTCTAAGTCAGCGTATTCTTCGCCTATTTTTCTAGTCCCGAAACCCCAAGGGGGCTTCAGGCCTGTAATTGACTACAGGGCTCTCAATCGGAAGGTGGTGTTACAATCTGTGCCCCTTCCCGACCTTCATTCTTGCTTTTCATGGTTTCGTAATGCCAAGTTCTTTACTATCTTGGACTTGAATCAGGCCTATAATCAAATTCCCCTTGCTGAAGAGTCTAAACACCTTACAGCGTTTGCCACGGACTGGAATTTATACGAATACAACCGCGTGCCTTTCGGGCTCCCCACGGGGGCAGCTGTGCTCACTAGGCTACTAGATAGGGTCTTCTCCGACATCAAATTCGAGTACTTATATCACTACTTGGATGATGTCGTCGTGTTTTCGGAGACCTTCGAAGAACATCTAGATCATCTGCGAGAAGTTCTGAATCGCCTTCGTAAGGCTGGGTTAACTGTCAAGTTGTCCAAGGTCGCTTTTGCTAAGCCCTCTATGTCATTCCTAGGGCATATTGTGTCACCTGATGGTGTAGCTGTCGATCATTCTAGAACACAGGCCATCCGTGATTTTAAACCTCCCAAGGACATTAAAGGTATCGCCAGGTTCATTGGTATGGTGAATTTCTTCAGAAAGTTCATTCCTAACTTCGCTAATAGAGCGGCGCCATTGAACCTTCTTCGTAGGAAAGGCATCAAATTCGAGTGGGGACCTTCTCAACAAGCCGCTTTTGAAGATCTGAAATTAGCTCTCTGTAATGCCCCTGTCCTTGCTATGCCTGATTTCTCAAAGAAATTCATCGTCCAAACGGACGCGTCGTCGTCGGCGGTAGCGGCAGTCCTTCTTCAAGAGACTGAACTAGGGAGGCGACCCATCGCCTATGCATCTAGGACTCTATCGGCTCAAGAAGCCAAGTATTCCATCTATGAGCTCGAAGGGTTGGCAGTCTTATTTGCCTTAGAAAAGTTCCGTCTCTATCTGGAACATGTCAAATTCGACCTGGAGACAGATAATCAAGCATTAAGCTGGGTCTTAGGTAGGCCGCGTCGTACTGGTCGTATAGCCCGTTGGGCCATCCGTATTTCTGCCTTCCAATTCAATGTCAGGCATATCCGAGGTACCGAAAATGTTGTCGCTGATGGACTCAGCCGTATGTTTTCAGACGACGTTGAGAACCATGAACAGGTCGACAGCCCATCACCTCCCGAGTCCATGCTATCTGAGGTTAATGCCATCCTAACAGATGTTCCCATGCTGTTTAGGGATATCGAGAAATACCAACGTGAAGATCCGACGCTGGCTCCGATAATGGAAACCCTTTCTTCTGGGGAACATGTTGTCCCTTATGTTCTGAGGAATGGAGTTCTATGTTGCCCTTCGAGGCATGATAAGATGATGAAAGTTGTTGTTCCAGCGGTTCTTGTACCTATGATCTTCAAGTATTATCATGAGACCCCATTAGGAGGGCATCTTGGTATCTTTAAAACTCGTGAAAAGATTCGCGATATGTTCATCTGGAAAGGTATGGACGGTGAAATTCGTGAATTAGTAAAGGCATGTAAATCCTGTTTGCTTAGTAAACCGACCATGTCCACTAAGGTAGGTCTTTTGTCTTCTCATCAAGCGTCGCGCCCCATGGAGCGCCTGTATATTGATTATGTGGGACCCTTCCCCCAGTCAAAGGGGAATGCCAACAAGTTCATCTTTGTATGTGTAGATGGTTTTACTAGATTTTCCTGGTTATTTCCGACTAAGCTGGCTACCGCTCAGTCCACCATTTCTTGTCTTAATACTATCTTTGCTTCTTTTGGTCCTTGTCAATACATAGTTTCCGATAATGCTAAGGCTTTTACATCTAATTTATTTCGTAAATTCTGTTTTGACTTATCCATCTCTCATGTAACTACTTCTGCTTATTACCCTCAACCATCTCTGGCTGAACGGGTTAACCGTAATCTCAGGTCCGCACTCATTGCCTATCATCATGAAGATCCTTCCAGGTGGGACACGTCCCTGCATTGGATAGCTTTTGCTTTGAATTCAGCGGTTCATGAATCTCACAAGTTCACTCCAGCTTCTTTAATGTTCAAGTTTGTTCCCAACTCGCCGCTCTCTAACCTCTGGTCTCTGAATGACATTCTACCCGAGATAATAGATCCGGACAACATTAAAGATCTTTGGAAGAAGGCTAAAGCCAATCTTAAAGTGTCTCATGAAAAGGTTAGGGAAAGGTATGATCGTGGACGGAGACCAACCCCTTTGAAGGTAGGTGACCAGGTTATGGTCAAGAATTTTGTTCCCGCGGGCAAGCTTGCCCCCAGATTTCATGGGCCTTGTATCATTCTCGATTTTCTTACGCCGGTTACCTTATTGTTAAGTAATCCAGCCACCGAGAGGATATTTAGGGTTCACCTGTCCCAGGTGAAACCGGTGTAATTTTGTGTTAACTTGCTTCATATTATTTTGAAAGGATATGAAGGTTATATTTTTTTTTGAGTTTCACTTTTATGGCATTCTGCCCCTTCTATAATATTTTGGTTTTAGATGTAAGCCTTTTGTAAAACCCGCCCCGATCCGTTAAACTGCCATCCTGTTCTTGCCACGGCCATTACCACGCTCCCGTCTCCTGCTCCACCTTACACTGTGGCTTCATAAGATTAAATGCCACGGATATCTACACGCCGCTGGCCCCTCAACCTCTCCATAATGCCTGTGCCTTCAAAAAGACGATGGTCCAACACAATTCTGCCGCCTAGCCTTAATGTTTCAGTGCCCCCGCATCCGCGCAGCGCCGTGCAGCAACTGGGGAGGGGGATGGGCCCCCTCCTCTCCAGCGAGGACGACATGTGCAAGGCAAGCCGGAGCTCTCCTCCCGGCCAAGGCTGATGTGCGGCGCACGACCTGCTACTGGCCCGCAACCTGTATATGTTCACAGCGGGCGCGGCATGTTTCAACACTCTGCTCCCCTCATAGTGCGGGCGAGCGGTATCTCAGGGTACTTAAGGGGTCCGAGCGGCCTCCTTTTGGACGCAAGCTGCAACGGCCGGTCCGGCCATCCAACTTCATCAACATCAACTACATGGACAGTTACTATAAGAGATAACTACATTTGGGAATTCAACAGCAATATCTGATGGACATTGCAAATTTTTCCTTCACTTTTAAGTAGTAAAAGCTTATCTTCAGAAATTCAACTTCTATAAACCTAAAGATTTCACTTCACCTCCAACAACAAAATTTTGAAACCGAATTAAGAAATTTCTCAAATACTTCTGCAAGTTGTCTTAATATCAACATCAAAACTTGGAACTTATTTTCAAACAAAAGTTTATGTTCTTCTGTGTTACCCCGTGGAGGAACTTTTGGGGGGGGAGGTCTGTACCGGGCGGTACACCTCCACACCGTTTATTTAAAAGTTGCGCCAGTTGAAACTCCTCTTCTGGAGGAAGTCTGAACTTTATCTACGGTTTTAATTTCCAAATTTCTCAGAAGATGTCACTACCTGGAAATTTTTGAGTTTGTGAACTGTGTCATTTTCGACGTACTGTTGTCTTGCTTGTATTAAGAAGTGTGAACTTTCTCTTCTAGAGGACACTACTGAAGATCAACAATAGTGCACCCTAGTGCGGAGTCAAAGAACTATTTTGTTGGAGAAAATTTAATTTCAGGAGTTTGTTCTTTGTTAAATTTCTTTCTGTCATTGTTTAAGTTGGCAATATTTACCCCTTTCTTCCCCTTGTTTTGAATGTATCCAATCACGAATTTTTTCAATTAATTTCTGACCAATCTGGTGTATCTTTCCCCAACTGGAATCTGCTGCGGGGTCCTACCCAATAAAATCTTTGTGGGAGGGTGTTTTCTTTCCCCTAACGCCTAGAACTTTCTGCGAGAGTATTTAAACTGCTGATTTTAGGGTCTCCGGGCCACTTCTGTTCCATCTTTCAGTGTATTAAGTACATAGCAGGAGGCGGGAAGCGCCTCTTTCATCGGCAGCGGTCAACAATAAGGTAATGGCCGATTAATAAATTTTTTTTTTCTTTGCCAGCTCAGCAGTTTAACTTTCGGGGCAGGTTCTAAGCGTTCCCCTATGTAACCTTTTCCTAAAATGTAACTTCTCTTTTCTTCTATTCTCTTGTAAAGCGACATACTGGGATAGAGAGTGTTAACCCTCTCGAGCTCCCACTCACATTGTTTGAGGTGAACTTATTTTTCGCAACCTATTCTTCAGTAATGTAAGTTAGTAGTTTCTTAAGTCACCTCTGTAGTATGGGATTAGCCCTTGCATCAGTGGCCTTAGAGCCAAAATAGGTCTTAAAGACAAAGTGTATTAGGAGTGCAAGTTCGCCTCCTCTCAAATTGTGATTTTAGAGGTCATGCATTAACTTTCTTGTCATTTAACAGACCTCAGTAGATTGGGTATTTTGCCCCTGTGTATATGTCCTTTGAGGACGGCTTAAAGGTGGAGTTCGGAGTGGCCTATGATAGGCTTGTATTTTAAGGGGAAGTTGCCCTTTTTGAAAATTGTGTTTCTGCCTCAAGGAGGCTTTTGGATGTAATTGGAAGCCGGTGTTTCTGGCATGTTTGGGGGTTTTCGGCCCCTTTGTTGTATAGTGTTCATTGTAAGGTTGGGCTCATGGCTCAAGAATTATGTTTCTGACCTTTTGAAGCCCCAAATGGGGTACCTATGTAAATGTATTTGTCAATCGTGTTTCGGCTACTAAGTACCTGTTCTATTTGTTGTTCCCTAATTTTGAAAAGAAAATATAACCTTGTTAAATTTTAAAATTAATTTCACTTTAGTAGCTTGAGACCCCTTCACCACCCAGCACCTTCTTTCATGCATAACTACCACCAAAAGACGGTAACAATGAGAATTAACTTTATTTTCATAATGTGCTGTTTTAAAACTCATAATTTTGAAAACTGTAACATTTAATTTGTAAATATTTATTTTTTAGAGTAACAGGAAAACGAGCGGTGGGGGGTTAAATATTGTTTGCCCTGGGCGCTAACTACGTGAAATCGGGGCCTGCAACCACGTTTAATATTCTCGGACAAGGCCTGGTTCCACCTCCATGGTTGTGTGCGTACACAAAGCAATCGTTATGGATGTTGTTAAACATTATTTCGTACATGACGCAAAAATTGGTGTATGGTTTGCTATCAGGTGTGAAAGAATCCATTTTTTAGAATACGGTTGATTCTTTTGTTATTTTAATATTCTGACCCCAACTTGGCAGGTTCGATCCTGGCTCAGTTCGGTGGTATTTGAAGGTGCTCAAATACGCAAGCCTCGTGTCGATAGATTTACTGGCACGTAAAAGAACTCCTGCGGGAATAAATTCCGGCACCTCGACGTCTGCGAAAATCGTAAAAATGTAGTTAGTGAGTTGTAAAGCCATTATTATTATTATTATTATTATTATTATTATTATTATTATTAATACTTATTTGAATGCCATACTAACACACATTTTTCGGAGAATTAACCGATAAGGAGCGTGATTTTGCATATTTTTTCAACACTGCTCACCTTGCGAATAATTCCATGAGAGAAATTCATAAACTGCTTCCATAGAATAGAACAGAACAGAACAGGGTTATTAGTAGGGATTTGTGCCCCCCCTCAGTCTTCCGATGTATTCGCCTGCGATATCATCTCTGGAGTAAATTTAAAAACGCCATGTACAAGAACACGGACACCATACAAGAACTTTATTTTTGCTAGGGGCTTTACGTCGCACCGACACAGATAGGTCTTATGGCGACGATGGGATAGGAAAGGCCTAGGAGTTGGAAGGAAGCGGCCGTGGCCTTAATTAAGGTACAGCCCCAGAATTTGCCTGGTGTGAAAATGGGAAACCACGGAAAACCATTTTCAGGGCTGCCGATAGTGGGATACGAACCCCATACAAGAACAGAAAGATAATAAGTGTCAGGAAATTGCCGTGATTTATCAACGTGAACTACAGCGAGTGATTAATTATTTCCTAGCGATGTGGAAAAATGGTGTGGAGAATGAATACGGGCAATTTCGACATCTCCTTTCGTAATTTGGTAAGTAATGAACTTCTTAAATTTGTTTTTGTGTCACTGCTGTATGGTTTACCTTTCCACTACTAACCTCGACCCACACACGACAAACGAACGCGGCGCTCGTCCGTAAGTAAAAACACCGCGCTCCATGAATGCATTTCAGTGGGCTTGGCAGACTGATATGTAATAGCAACTGTGGCTCGGTGAGGAAAGCAACGGGAAACTACCTCACTCTTCATTTCCCTAGTATGCCTCTTCAGTGGTGCCTAGGCCATCTATGACAGCTGATGGCAGAGCTGTTGAGGATTCAACCAGCCTTAGGGCTGAGGACTGAACATACATACATGGTACTGGTAGACACAGTGTATCCCCCAGCTGCCGTGGCATGTCTCTGGATGGTGCGCAGCGACGCCCGTGGAGTGTTTATAGCACGATGAAACGAACCTCCCTCCTGGTGGTTCGTCAGGGTCGACAGAACCTTCTCAACACGTCCGTGTGTGTGTGTGTGTGTGTGTGTGTGTGTGTGTGTGTGTGTGTGTGTGTGTACCCTCACGTTCCCACGGCGCGGCGTCCACCTCTGACGCACAATGTAATCAGAACGGTTCAAGTGGCAAAGAATGCGCCACAACTTCCAACCTGCCTCTCTTAGTCCGACGATGCGGCCTGCGGTCTCTCAAACTCATCTAGCTCTTTCCGGTCTAACTGCGAGCTAACTGCGAACATAGCTCGCAGCGGCCGAAATTACGCTCAGGCCGCGCTGCGGGCATAGCCCGTAGTAAGGTTTGGCAATTCACTAAAAATCGAGAACGAGCTATGCACGCATTCTGGTGGTTACATCGTGTTTCTTCATGTATTAGTTACGAGAGTATTTAAGCAGATGGCAGTATTATATGTCAAAAGTCAGAGATGTACGATATTTTTGATCAACATGCATCAGTAGATGTCGCTTGGTGAGCTCTAAAACATGGCTCCTCGCGTCACACATGTGCTTGACGAAAGTGATATTTTCGATATTTTATGATATGTTATACGTTTATGCGCAAATGAACATATAATTGACATATGAATTCGAAACAACTTCTTACATTTCATCATGATTGGTGTTCGTTTTACGGCCTAGCGCATGTTCCCGCGTATTTCACATTTGCGTGAATACGTAAAATTGTTTACATATTAGTAAAGTTGTCTGTTTAGAATACTGTATTTTTCTCTTTCTCAGAAGTCTTTTGTGGTAAATGGAACAATATTTTTACATTTGAGTGACTTTTGACAAAATTTATCAATTAAAATTAAATTTCACAAGAGCTCCCATTTTCATTGTTGTAATTATTAATATTATTGAAAAATTATTACTTTTATATCGTACTCATTATTGTAGTTTTGTAATTGCAATGCGCATTTTATATTAGCAAAAATAAGGTAAATATAACAGTATTTCAGAAAACTGTACTTGCTTAGTTATCCGTCAGAGCTTTTTTCCATTCGCAAAACATTGTGTAATATATAAACAATTTTAAAATCTCAAGTGATATTTGACATAATACAAACAGCGTTTTACAAAACTAGATGCTCAAACAAGCACAAAGAAAAAAGAATAATGCAAATATCTCCTACAGGTACAGAGATAATGTTTTAAATATCCTTAAAAATGCCCAGTCCAGAACGTTTGCTAGGGATATTAAGGCCCAGACTGGAATGGGCTAGATGGCCAAAGGCTTGTCGTCTGTGCCATCGGAGCATGCCGAGTGTTCACTCAGTTCTGTGACTTACATTGCCCACTGCTACTAAGGTCTTATTCAGTGTTTTGCATCTATGAATGAGGGAGGGACATGTACGCCACCAAATGGTATTTCTGCGTAAGCAATCAGCACTAAACCATAGCTGTATCTAAGGGACAGCTATGATTAAATGAAAATGGGACACGAAATGAAATGGCGCATGGCTTTTAGTGCCGGGAGTGTCCGAGGACAAGTTCGGCTCGCCAGAAGCAGGTCTTTTGAGTTGACGCCCGTAGGCCACCTGCGCGTCGTGATGAGGATGAAATGATGATGAAGACGACACATTCACCCAACCCCCGTAGCAGTGAAATTAATCAATTAAGTTTCAAATTCCCGACCCTGCCGAAAATCGAACCCGTGACCCCTGTGACCAAAGGCCAGTACGCTAACCATTTAACTATGGAGCCGGACAAAGGGACAAATGTCGGCCTATGACGGTACTGTGTGACAATCTTCGTTGTACTCGCGCGATTCGTTCATGGCGGGCAAATTATTATTATTATTATTAATTATTATTATTATTATTATTATTATTATTATTATTATTATTATTATTATTATTATTATTATTATTATTCACATGAGCGTATATTTATCTTCAATGCATACCTTTTGTTCCATTTCCACTCAGCTTCCAGAGTAACCAACAGCAAGGATAAGTACGAGGAAAAGGAAGAAGAGTTTCCGAGATTTCCGAGTGGACATTACGGAAGGGCCGGTGGTGGTGGTGGTGGTGGTGGTGGTGATTATAGTTTTAAGAGTAAATACAACTAGGCAACCGTCCTCTATTTAACACTAATCGGACAGAAATAATGGAAGGGCTCCGACAGTTCGAAAAATGGAGGTATCGGCCATTGAAAGACAAGAGCCAAGAAAGGCGTGAAAATTAAAGACTCCCTAGACCTCGGAAACCTAGTAGCGTCGGGGTCGGAAAAAAAAACAAGTACTGACGAAGGAAGATCGGATAGGATAGATGAAAGTGAGGAGCCTGGCACAAGCAGGTGGAAGAAATGCCAGGACTCAGCTAAGGGCCCCATGGTTGCCAACCCAAGCTCCAAAGTTCAGAGCTCCTGGGGCCCTTTTAGTCGCCTCTTACGACAGGTAGGGGATACCGTGCGTTATTCTACCGCCCCCACTCACAGGGGGAAGAGGGCCGATGACCTAGATGTTAGGCCCCTTTAAACAACAAGCAAGATATTAAAGGAAAGCCACTGTAAGGAATACATTAGGGATTTCAATAAGCACGGAAGATGCTAAGTTATTCCGAGAATCTAAAAACAACTACGGCTAAGATAATGTATATGTTACATTATATCTTATCTCGTCAGATAACATACACTGTGTAAACTGACATTTATCTTACATTACCGAGTATCTAACGTAAACTAGCATCATTCAAACTCTCGAGGACTTCTGCTCGGTGTTTGAGGTATTTAGGCTTACATGCACCTACTGGGGAGTGTGAACGTACTGAAGCTTCCGATACACAGTTTAAATGTGTGAAATGCACTTGTATCGTCTATCTGCAATTTAAGTAGAGATGGCTGCAAAATTTTCACTGAACTTGCGATTATTAAGTCAGTGCTTAGTACGTAGTTCCATTCATAATTAACAGATCTGTAAAACGTACATGTAACAAGTGCATAAGTGCATTAAACTCACGTAAATGTTTAACATTTTTCGGAGCAATGGCCAATGGTCCACATGAAAACTGCATGTCAGTGTAGTTACAGGTAGGAAAGTAAAGACTGTGGTGTGAGAGTTGTAGCTGTAGCCTCCGATCCCAATAAATGAACCAATCGTGGTTAAAATCCCAAGACTAGGCATCGAACCTGGAACCCCACGGCCCAAAGACCACAACGCTGACCATTCAGTCACGGAGTCAAACACTCAGCACTGTTGACGTTGGCTGGGTTCGGGGAACACCCATTAATCAGTTAATCTAACGAATTAAAGAGAACTATTAATTATAAATGACTTCTAGTTTATGTGCCATGTAGTGCAACTACGTATCCTTGCTTATCTCACGTTGAAATTAACAAAATACCTGGCCTGAAGTGGAAAACGACATACTCGTGTAGATATCAACACATTTCAATCCATATCAAGAAAACCATTAGAGTTGCATGTCAGTACACTGATTATTCTGATTAAATGTTCACATTTTATTAAACTTAGGAGGAATAATAATCAACTGGATGGTTATTATTTTATCCCGCAGTCTAGGGGTTGCACGCCTGTCTCTTACCATAAGGCCCCGGGTTCGATTTACTGGCGGGTCGGGGATTTTAACTTTATCTGATTAATTACTCTAGCTCAGGGACTGAGTTTTTGCGTTTATCTTAATACACATCTCCATTTGTATACAACATATCACATTACAACCAACCACAGAAACATACAACACTGAATATTTGAATATATTCCCCCATATAAGGTTGGGGTCAGGAAAGTCATCGAGCCGTAAAAGTGGGCTAAATCCACACGAAGTTACAACCAAAGGTAACTGGGAAAAGGTCAGGAAGAAGATACCCTCTTATTATGACACTATCAAGGCTATTTGCAGTTAATAATTGTCAAGATTTTCTAAATAGTTTCAATAAAAGCCAGTTGTTCTAGTGGCATATCAATTAATTTTATGTTATTTTGCTGTATAAATTGTAGAGTAGATATTTATCTTGTCTTCATCCTCTGTTACCAAGGTTCAAAAACACATTTTCAGGTGTGGACGAGATAAGGTCTGCCGCAGAAACCGGATTTCCGAATCGTCGCATAAGACTTGAGATCTGTTAACTTCAATTGTTAATTATTCAATTTAATTTTCGATTTGATATACAGTATATTTGAAAGTTTATCCTCCTGGCGCCAAACGTGTATTTTATAATGCATATTTAATTTTCACGACCGCATATTACTGGAAATTAACGGACGACTTCACGGACTCTACAATGTGATGGCAGTAGATTCTTTTCAACAGAACAAAAAATGACCTAAACCATAGATTATCCGACACGATGATGATGATGATGCTTGTTACTTAAAGGGGCCTAACATCTAGGTCACTGGCCCCTAATGCTACGAAATGAGACGAAATGTAATGACAATTTAAAAGTCCAAAACTCATCCACTGACCAGAATTCAAAAAGCGATGATGAAGAATGAATGGATGAATATGGATTTAAAATAACCTGCGGATCGAACTCGCAATACTGAAAGTAAAAAATAATTCCAAAAATAATCCACTGACTAGAATCCAAAACAAGAGACTATGAACAATGATTATAAACTTAAATAAGTGGATTCGACCCGCAATGCTCCACCTACCCAGAAACTATGTTAAAACAATAGTATATAATGACCAAGGGACTGCTTCCAAATCACAATCCTGAATCGATGATGCTTGTTGTCTAAAGGGATCCAAAATCCACGACAACGGCCCCTCATAATGGTACTTATCGCCAGAAAAGTAAGAACCATGGCATTTCTCATGTAGCGCTACTAATCATGAGTAACGTAGACTTACTGTGTTCCACACATTGCGGAAGTACTCAAGGTAATGTAATACGCGCATGTAACGCAGACCTATGGTGTTTCTCACATTGCGGCGCCACTTACAGGCAACTACAGGTGTACTAACCACAGGGATTCGTACTATCCTGTGGTGTTCCTCATACAGTGGGTACTAATCACAAGCAACGCTCAGACCCGTGGTGTTTCTCACAATGGCACTAAGCACAGGCAACGTAAGCCCATGGTGTTCCGCATATAGTGGTACTAATCATGGGGACTGTAAACCCATAGTGATCCACCTACTGTTGCTACTAATCACAAACCTATTCATTGTGTACTTAACAGAGTGGTACTACTCACAAGTAAAGGCGACTCATGATGTTCCTCGCGTGATGGTACTAATTACAAGTAGTTGCATGGTTCTAATTCAATCATTCCTTGGTCACCCCTTTTAGTCACCTTTTACGGCAAGCAGAGGATACCGTGAGTGTATTCTTCGTCTGCGTCCCCCACCCACAGGGTGTTGTGTGTTTGGTCCACGAGAGCTATTTTATTTCGCTCAAGTCCGCCGGCAAACCGGTTAAGACCCCCCTATAAGCCACCTGGGACGCGCCACGTGGGACTATCACCTCTGCCCCTGCTTCGGCAGCGCAGTAGATTCGTGCTATCCGACAAGAAATCGGGAGGTTGTGGGTTCGGATCCCACTGGTGACCGGTTGGCCATTTTTGTTCTGTACTTAATATCTCTTCAATATGTACTGAACACGACCTACTACGCTGAAAGTTTATTTGGAGTGCATTTTAGATTTTCTACGGTCACAAGGGATTTTAGCTTAGATACCTGTGTTTTATAACGGGAAATGTGATAGACTATTTCAATAAAACCACATTTATTTATTTATTTATTTATTTATTTATTTATATTTGCTACGTATTTGCGTCGCACCGACAGGTACAGGTCTTGTGACGATGGTAGGATAGGATTGGGAGGGAAGCGACCGTGGTCTTAAGTGTAGCTCCAACATTTGCTTGGTGTGAAAAATGGAAACCACAGAAAACCATCTTCAAAACTGCAAACAGAGGGGTTCGAACTCACCATCTCCAGAATGAAAGCTCACAACTACGTGACCCAAACCGCGCAACCAACTCGCTCGGCCCTAATCAATTAATCCTGGAACAGGATTTGGGATACATGCTCCGGAAGTTTACAATAAGACCGAAACAGTTTTCAGTTTCAGAATTAGTACTATTTTACGTTCTGACTTTTCCCATTAACACGTTGTGTATTTAATACACAGCATTACACCGACTGCGCATCCCAACTTCATAATCTACATTTTACTTCTCATCCCAGACTCTTGCCCGACATTTACTGGAAATTCCAGCCACCAATATATTTAAGAGTCTATTCAGAGATGCCACTGTGCCAGTAGGTATAATGCGAAATTAAACAGTGCTTGGTTTCATTTCTTGATGGATGGAGTATTTTTTGCATCAGTCTCTTGGCAGAGATCAGAGCAAAATGCAGCTTCCACCGAATTCTGTTACATTGTAGCTGTGACAGTATGGAAGCTGCTGTGAATTCACTATTGAGAATGCGTGCCACTTTGCGAGATATCGCAAGACATTGACTGCCAGCACACCTAGCGGCACGGCCTTAAAACTGAGTGTAGTAGTACACTGCACACTATGAATTACGCCGAAAGCGTCAGGTTCCAAGTCGTCTTTAACTAAAAAGTGGTTACCGGAGTTTCCCTATTTAACATCGGATGGTAAAATTATATTCTGTAACGTTTGGAGCAAAGAGGTGAGTGAGACTTGTGTTATATTTCCCCCTAACAAATTATTATGCCGACCCCGTGATGTAGAGGTAGCGTGCCTGCCTCTTACCCGATTTTCGGCCAGGTCACGGACTTTTACCTGGATCTGAAGGCTGGTACGATGTCCACTCAGCCTACGCGATTAGAATTGAGGGGCTATCTGACGGTGAGATAGCGGCCCCGGTCTAGAAAGCCTAGAATAACGGCCGAGAGGATTAGTCGTGCTGACCACACGACACTTCGGAATCTGCAGGCCTTCGTGCTGAGCAGCGGTCGCTTGGTAAGGCCAAGGACATTCAGGGCTCTAGTACCATGGGGTTAGTTTGGTTAACGAATTTTTATAAACTTAGCAAAAGAAACATGGTATTTTAATTGATGCCTATTAAAATACGTAAAATTAAAGCTGCCTAAACATATTTTAGAACCTATTTGAGAATCTATTTTAGGCAGCTTAAATAATATTTAAGCACCTAAAAATCCGAGGTCTTGATCACTATTGCATCTGTCTGTGGTGTTTTGAAGTGTGGTGTGTTGTTTGAATATGAAGAGAAACTTGTTATGACAAACACTAACACCCAGTCTCTGAACAGAAGAATTAATTAGACGCGATTAAAATCCCCGATCCGGCCGGGAATCAAATCCGGGACCTTCTGAAATGAAGGCCTCAACGCTGACCATTCAGCTACGGATTCGAAAAAACGAAATCATTATTTTCATTATTTCTATCAGTATTAACATTCAATCATCATTTACTTTCATTATTTATATCAATTTGAATATGCAATTGAAGTAATTTCAATCTTGCCGCCTGATGTTTAAGGTCGGGCCGCCAGGAGCGCCACTCTCAACATGTGTCTCAGTTTAGTATAGGAGCACGGCCGATTTGGTGCGTCGCTCTAGCTAGCGCAGAGAGGGATCCAGTCGGCCGTGACAGGAGAATACGGAAGTGTCCAGTATTGTCTATAGGTTGAGGTATGGGTGGTGGTCAGCAACGAAATTTGAAGCACGACGTGTGTGTTCGGAGTGTTATGAAAGATGAAGGGTCAGTCATACTGGTATAGTGAGGAAAGCAATGGCAAACTACCTCACTCCTCATCTTGCACAGAATGCCTCATTTTGGCACAGATATCGGTTTTTGCCTTTTCCCATAACCACATAATCTCTGGTGGTGCTATTTGAGGATCCAACTAGCCTCTGAGCTGATGACCTAACAGATTCAGCTGACCCAGTACAGTTTCTGCATCGCACTTGAATGTGTTGGGCAACTAAAAGACACAGTAATTTCTCCCTCGTCGCGTCTCACTTATTACGTGCCGCTCATCATGAAGCGAATGCGCGAGCCAAATACAGCGATTGGTGCGGTCCTCCCTGAGCACGAACATGCACTTGGTTCTGATTCATGCAGTGGGAAACTATTACACGGTCACGTTTTCCTTTTCAGATCATGACGCAGTGGCAATATGTCCTGTATATTTCGGTATCCCCCCGTCAGTGAGGAACTGCCAAGTGATTCGCTACAGGGAGGCCAACTCATCTTCAGTCAGTAAGGAATTTCCAAGTGATCCACTTCTGGGAGAAAATACCATAATACCACCACGTACACAAATAATTCCCATCAAGTAGAGCTCGAGTCTAGCAGAAGACGAATGACCAGATGCACCACACAGCTGGCCATCAGTTATCTAGTAGTTTAAAGTTTTCAACAATCGATCTAAACTCTACGTCGCACCGACACAGATAGGTCTTCATGGCGAAGATGGGACAGGAAAGAACTATAATAGGAGTGGGAAGGAAGCGGTTGTGCCTTACTTACAGTCCCAGCATTTGCCTGATGTGAAAATAGGAAACCACGAGATCCATCTTTCTCTTCAACTCACTATTTAAGGGAGATGTTTTCTCAATCCAACCAGGCACACAATCTTGGCGGAACCCTCCTGAAATGCTTCTTTTGGGAGCAGACTTCATTGAAACAACAAGCCGATCATGGTTCTCAGGACCTGGTTGCACCCACGTTATACTAGCATCAGTGTACTTCGAGTACATATTAGAATCAGCGCAATGAAAAGTCTGGTGAGGCTTAAATGTTGATCATACGTAGGTGGTTCAGTAAGTAAGGTATTAAGAAATATCTCATTTAAATCGTCCTTTATTTCATTCCGATTTCACACTAAAAACAGAGCAGACATAACTGCATCCCCTACTTCCAAGCATAATATCAATTATGTACTGTCTAAACATCAGTTAGATGGTTAGGCAGATGAAGACGAGGTCAAGCGTTCAGGCATGTAGTATGATCCTACTTTTCCATCCGTAGGGCACATCAGCACCTCAAATTGTTGTAGCAACGGACCCGAGTATTTGTGAATAGGTATTGTGTTGGTGCACGACAACGCTAGGCCAAATTCAGTGAACTGTATGTTCGAGCTTCTTCGGCGCTGCCACTGCCACCTTTCTTTTACATAGGGCATTCATCCTTTTGGATCATTGTACAAGCATCTACTGTACGTAGAAGATCATTTGGACTCAGCAGTGACTTTCAGTGAATCGTCATATCCTAATTTCCGATATTCAATCCTGATTTCTTCCATACCCGCATAGATGCCTTGTTATACGACAAAGCAAGTACATAGTCCTTTTATTTGTCTATGTGTAAAAAGAATAGGGCCTATATGCCAAATCCACACTGTTTTATACGTGTATGGCTGAGATGCGTGTACTTACTCAATAAGAAGTCTTGACACGTTATTTTTTTTAAACCACAATCTTGATCCACCGAGCTGAATGACATTCACTTTGATCTTCAACATCTAACACCGAAGCAAAGTTATGTTCAGTCTCTCAAAAACTAATGAGCGCATGCTATTATTTAAGTTCCTTACAGGTACAATTTTCTCAAAAACAACTAAACCTATAGACATAATGTTTATTGCGGGTATCCACAGAGTTTGTATCTCCACGAGAGGGGAATTATATTTTGATCAAGTTTAAAATTAAGTCTCATAAAATGTTTAATATTAGTAACATGCAATACTACGCGCTCATTCTATTTTGGAGCGACTATGCATCCCTCTATTCAAATAACCCGTCACCATTCTCAAAGCATTTATCATATTCCCATGAGTTATGGTGGCTGCTGATGTAGCCAAGAATTACACTGTCTTCCATAGGCATTAATGAGATAGGATCCGGCCACCAGATTGCCGTGTTTGTAGGCCTATCATATAATAATAATAATAATAATAATAATAATATAAATTAAGTTATCGATGAAAGAAAGAGAAGGGCGTAAAAATGAGAGATTTCCTAGGCCTCGTGAACCTAACAGGTGCTAATAATTGTTTTTCGCCGAACTAATTACCTTTTTGCGGTTTTCGGAGACGCCGAGGTGAATTTAGTCTTGCAGGAGTTATTTTGACGTGCCAGTAAATCCACCGACACAAGGCCGACCTATTTGATCACCTTCTAAATACCACCGGACTGACTCAGAATCGAACCTGCCAAGTTGGGGTCAAGAAGGCCAGCGCCTCAACCGTCTGAGCCACCCAGCCCAACGGAACAGGTACCATCCAGGTCGGAAAAGAATAAGAGTTGACCAAGGAAGGTACGATAGGACAGACGAAAGGAAGGAGCCTGACACAAGTAATAACGGCGTGTGATCTCCGAAGAGGCCTGGGGCAGGTTTTTCGAGCTTACGGCCATGAGTGACACGCGCGTCTATGAGGATGGGATCCTACCTAGGATGAAATATAAGGTTGGAGAAGGCATAAAAACTCAGTTCCCGGGCCAAAGTAACCAATGAAGGTCAAAATCCACGACCTGGTCGGGAATCGAACCCGGGACCCCTTAGACGAAAGGCCAGCACGATAACCATTTAGCCATGGAATCATTTCGTAATCGCTCAGCCTATAAAATCTAGTCTAATTCTGAATAATATAGGTATATGAGAACCAGTTAAATGACGTCCACCATTTAAATTTGTCAATGATCAGTTAAGGCGAGGGAATTATAATATATCTGGTCGCTGGCCGAGATGAAGCATATTATGTTTCAGGACTATCATTTACACCATTATTTCCACCTTCAACTATGAACAGTCGTTGCCAAGGCGTAGGAGTTAACATGGTAGCCAGTCATGAGTTCGTTTCGCGGTTCTGGTAGGAATAAATGCTGGAACGATATTATTAATAGGCAAATGAAGGCCGCTTGCTTCCAGAGAGAGAGAGAGAGAGAAAGAGAAAGAGAAAGAGAAAGAGAGAGAGAGAGAGAGAGAGAGAGAGAGAGAGAGAGAGAGAGAGAGAGAGAGAGAGAGAGACTTTTCACGAATTAAGTGGACGGGCTATTGAGAATCGAACAACTATGAACATCATTGATATGAGCGACCCGACCTCATTGACGCAGTCTGTTAGTGGTTGTCCTACTGCTTCCAATAAACAAGTCTGACCCTAGCTAAGGTAGACAGCATTTGAGGGTATTTACCTGAATGAAGAAATGGGAGGTGTAGGAAGTGGCAGACAGTTTTTATTATGTTAATTTCAGTTTAGTTATGGCGTTTACCTGAATCTTAATTCGTTGATTCTCGATCATCCCGTACAGACATAGAAAGGAGCGACAAGGAGAAAATTAGGAATATTAAATAAGTTACCAATTTTACGTTCATGAAATAATAATAATAATAATAATAATAATAATAATAATAATAATAATAATAATAATAATAATAATACGAAGAGGAGAATGATTTAGGTCCCATTAATTCCTTTTATACGATGTTCGAAGATGCCGAGGTGCCGGAATTTTGTAACGCGCCAGTAAATCTACCGGCACGAGGATGGCAACTGTGAGCACCTACAACTACCAATGGAGTAAGCTTGGATCGAAATTGTCAACTTGGGCTCAACCACCTGAGCCACTCACGTCAGCTTAAGCATTCTGAGACAGACGTTGATCACAAATATACAGACCACACAATGTTGTAATGCCATCCTTCAGAACATATCAATAACACCTTCCAGGAATATCATGAATAAAACTCTCTATGAACAGAAATATTTATGTTGAAACCTTTTTTTTTTTTCAAATACATTTCCAATCCATTTCTCAGGAAATGAATAGCCATTCAAACTTCTCCGCTAATGGATGAAAGGACAGCAAACCTGTTGTAATTTTCTAAATCTGTTCTGCAGACGCTTATAGGATGTTGGCAAGCAGCCAGGAGAAATATACTGTGATTGCAATACGAAACTATAGTTCCTGATATCCCTCCCTTGGGGGCATTACGCGAGACCGCACTCAATAGCACGCCACAGTAACCTTAAAGAGGTACGGGCAGTTTCACAACGCCACAAGCTACAAACCGACTGTCAGGTGCACGCCCACACTTGTCCTTAAGTACCAGTCTGTACAGCAAATTTCACCAAATGGCCAACTAATGTAATGATTCAGATTGTACGGTAGTCTCTAGCTGGAAAGTTCATTATCTCTCTCTCTAAAAATATAATTAAGTCTGTCTACCTAAAGACATGTCTAAACCGCAGGATGGAATTTCAAGAAAATATTCTCAGACTATATGCTTTACGTCGATACAGATAGGTCTTACGGGATAGGAAAGGGCTAGGAGTGGAAAGGAAGCGGCCGTGACCTTAATTAAGGTAAAGCCCCAGCAGCGTTTGCCTGGTATGAAAAGGGAAACCACGGAAAACGATGTTCACAGCTGCCGTCAGTGAGGTTCGAGCCCACTGTCTCCCGAATGCAAGCACAACAACAACAACCATATGCATTTTCTTTTTTACTAAATGGTTCTCGAAGAAATTACGCTCTTAACACGTTCAACAATAACATTACACTGACTTGAAATATACTCTGTCTCTACTGTTGTTACTCGCCTATGCTAGATAGCAACAAGTGTATAAAAAAAGTGGGCCATCAATGACTGGTACATCAGCTAGTAAGTGGTGGTGGTGATTATTGTTTTAGGAAGAAGTACAACTAGGCAACCATCCTCTATATAACACTAATTTAAAAAATTGAAGGGATCCGACACTTCTAAAAATAAAGATATCAGCCAAAGAAAGACGAGGGCCACGAAGGGCGTAAAAATGAGAGACTCCCTAGGCTTTGAGTGCTCTAATACCGTCGGGGTGGGAAAAGAACAAGAGTTGAACAAGGGAAGTCGGACAAGATAGATGAAAGTGAAGAGCCTGGCACAAGTAAGTGAAAACAATATCAGGACTCAGCTGAGGGTCCCGTGGTCGCCAACTCACTCTCCCAAGTCGAAAGCCCCTGGGGCAATTTTAGTCGCCTCTTACGACAGGCAAGGGATACCGTGGGCGTTATTCTCCAGGAAATTGTGCTTTTAACACGTTCAAAAATAACATTACACTGACTTGAAGTATACTCTTAATAACACCACTAAACAAAATAAATACACCCTCACATAAAGATCTATAGTGTCTTCTCGTCTGTTATATTCATGTAAATCTTTTGACTCAGAAGTTAAATTCTACTTATTATAAAGAGACAGTTAATGATTCGTCAAATCATTCATTCCAGCCTTCAATTAAGAGACTACGGATTATGCTACCTTTGCATACTGCAGCCCTTTAATTTACGTTACGGGGCAGGCCCGATCTTAAATTAAACTCAAAAGGACATGTTTTTGATAAAAGGGCAAACATTAAATTTGGCTAGTTCCTTTGTATAATACTAAAGCCGGTTTATGCGTACACCTTCACCAACCGAGTTCATTGGTAACTTCGCTTTTATCTCCCCCATTCCTAATACCCACCTGTTTGTTACAGCGATCATTATCGCTACTTTCATGTCTGTTACATATAACTTATAAGATACCGTGAGTCCTAGCTTTCACTTCCATAAAGCAAAGTTGGTTTGAAAACAGACTGGTGTAAAGATAGTTTCGTCCGGCAGCTGACTTCCCTGTTACAGAATACTGTCGATTGCAACTGCGTTAGCTCCGCTGCATCTTGATTCAATCTCACTTACTACACAACCATCCAGGGGAGAACATACACCCTAAATACTTGAAATTATCTGCATGTTCCGATAGGTTTCTTTAGTCTTGGAGGCTAATTTTTCAACTTCTAAGATATTAGATTGCAGACTTTCAGCACAATCTGTCATTAAGACCAAGTCGTCGGCCAAACTGCTTACTTCATGTCCACCAAACTGAATCCCTTCCTGCCCTTTCAGTAGATAATCCAAATAAACTAGAACATCCAGAAGCGGATACAAGGACAAGTGGTATTCTTGCGGGGGTAGGGGGAGGAGAGAGAGATGAACTTCGACCGTTCAAGATCCTAAACTAGCGGATTCAAACCCGGCAGAGGTAGTCGGCTTTTTGAAGGGCAGAAAAGAAAAATTAAATGGCGTATTGCTTTTAATGCCGGGGAGTGTCCGAGGACAAGTTCGACTCGCCAGATGCAGGTCTTTTGATTTGACACCCGTAGGTGACCTGCGCGTCGTGATGAGGATGACATGATGAAGACGACACATACACCCAGCCCCCGTGTCAGCGAAATTAACCAATTATGGTTACTGTACCGGGCGGTACACCTCCACGCCGCTAATTTAAAATGTGCGCCAATTGAAACTCCTCTGCTGGAGGAAGTCTGAACTTTATCTACGGTATTAATTTTCTACTTTCTCAGAAGATGTCACTACCTGGAAATTTTGGAGTTTTTGAACTGTGTCATTTTCGACGTATTTTTGTTTTGCTTGTAGTAAGAAGTGTGAACTTTCTCTTCTAGAGGACACTACTGAAGATCAACAATAGTGCACCCTAGTGCGGAGTGAAAGAACTGTTTTTTTGGAGAAATTTTGAATTCATAAGTTTGTTCTTTGTTAAATTTATTTCAGTCATTGTTTAAGTTGGCTGTATACCCCTCTCTTTCCCCTTGTTTTGTATTTAGCCAATCCCGAATTTCTTTTATTAATTTCTGACCAATCTGATGTATCTTCCCCCAACTTGAATATGTTGCTGTATCCTACCCAATAAAGTGATTGTGGGCGGGTGTTTTCTTCCCTAAAACGCCTCGAACTTTCCGCGAGAGTATATAAACTGCTGATTTTTTGGTCTCTGCGCCACTTCTGTTCCATCTTTCAGTGTGTAAAGTACATAGCAGGGGGCGGGAAGCGCCTCTTTCGTCGGCAGCGGTCAACAACAAGGTAATGGCCGATTAATAACTTCTTTCTTTGCTAGCTCAGCAGTTTAACTCTCGGGGCGGGTCCGAAGTTTTTCCATTATGTAACCTTCCTTAAAATGTAAAGAAACTTGTATCTATTCTATCTTTTAAACTACATATTGGGATAGAGAGTGCTTAACCCTCTCGAGCTCCCACTCATATTGTTTTGAGGTGAACTTATTTTCTCTACCTATTCTTCCTTAACATTATGTAAATTTGTTTCTTTTCTAAAGTCACCTCCGTAGTATGGGATTAGCCCTTGCATCAGTGGCCTAGAGCCAAATTAGGTTTTGAAACAAATACATTAGGAGTGCAGATCGCCTCCTCTCAAATAGTTATTTTAGAGGTCATGTAATTACCCTTTTTCATTTAATAGACCTCAGTAGGTTGGGTATGTTACCCCTGTGTCTATGTCCTAAGAGGACAACTTGAAGGTGGAGTTTGGTGTGACCTTTGAGAGGCTTAAAGTTTGAGAGCGTGTGGCTCTTTCTTGAAAATTAAGTGTTGTATTCCTCGAGGAGGCTTTTCTGTGTAATTTGGAGCAAGCGCTCTTGAACATGAATGGGGTTTTCTGCCCCTCTGGTAAAACTTATTTTGGAGTAAAGTTGGGCTAATTGCCCTAGAAGTGTGAATTCGGGGCTCGAAGCCCAAATACTGTAAATACTGTAATTGCACCTTTTGTTGCCTTGCTACTCTGTACCTGCCGTACTTGTTATTTCTTAATTTTGAAAAGAAAATATAACCTTGTTAAATTTTAAATTAATTTTACTTTCGTAGCTTGAGACCTGTTCACCACCCCGCACCTTCTTTCACGCATAACTACCGCAAAAACACGGTAACAGTTACAATTCCAGACCCTGCCAGGAATCGAACCCGGGACCCCTGTGACCAAAGGCCAGCACGCTAACCAAGCCACAGAGCCGGACTGAAAGGCAGAAAAGAAATTCCATTCGACACTCCATATCGTACAATGTCGGCATGCAAAAGGTCTCTAGTGACACATTTGGTGTCTACATGGTAAAATTCATTAAAATGAAATTGCGTATGGCTTTTAGTGCCGGGAGTGTCCGAGGACAAGTTCGGCTCGCCGGATGCAGGTCTTTCGATATGACGTCCGTAAGCGACATGCGCGTCGTGATGAGGATGAAATCAAAATGAAGAGGACACATACACCTTTGGTTAAAATTCCCGACCCTGCCGGGAATCGAACCCGGGACCCCTGTGACCAAAGACCAGCACGCTAACCATTTAGCCATGGATCCGGACACAAAAGTCATTAAAACTCAGCCACAGACGCCCAAGAGAGATTCGGTTTACGCTGCCATCTAGTAGGCTTAGAGTAAAACGGAATGTCGAAATTGACGAGCAAGCAGCCAGATGACGTCAAATTAAAATGCCTGCAAGCGGTAGCTGAGGCCACGCGATTATTATTATTATTATTATTATTATTATTATTATTATTATTATTTCATTAATTGAAGGCATCAGTAATGCAATTGGGAATAAGAAGTGGGGTGAATGTACAGACAACAAAAAGTACGCGAGTCTGAGGAATATACTGGGGGGTGGGGGAGGGGTGTAGTCATCAACATTGAACAAAATAGCCATAAAATGCTACGTTTTTTGATACTCTTTGAGCGAATTTCGATTGAGGCATAAAGGTTGACTGTCTACCAACTTATGTGCGGTAATAATAGTCTATACAATAAAACTTTCATGCATGTATTACAACTGAAGTACGGTGCGATTATACAATTTAAAAGTAATTGAGTGTTTGACAACAAAGTAACAGACACTAGGTAGAACTGAACAGACATACTGAGTTTTTTTATGGCGTTAGACCTGCGGAGAGGCCTGGTGCAGGTCTTCCAATTGGACGCCAGCCCCCGAGCCATTGAAATTAACCAATTAAGTTTAAAATCGCCGACCCGGCCGGGAATCGAACCCGGGACCCTCTGGACCAAAGGCCAGCACGCTAACCATGGTTAACCATTTAGCCATGGAGCCGGACACGGATTCAGTGAGACTGACCTAATGACGAATGCGCGCGGCAAGCGGGTGACCTTGGCAAAAAATATACCTCTTCGTCGCAGAACACGCTACACATGCTCCGCGGGTCTCCACTACTTGCTGTAGCGCTGTACAATTCGGTTAGCCGCGACGAACATTTTGTGCTTATTTCCGCAAAGTATTTCTCTTAATAAAAGAGCGTCCGTAGTTCAGGCGGCAGCGCGCCGGCCTCTCACCGCTGGGTTCCGTGGTTCAAATCCCGATCACTCCAAGTGAGATTTGTGCTGGACAAAGCGGAGGCGGAACAGGTTTTTCTCCGGGTACTCCGATTTTCCCTGTGATCTTTCATTCCAGCAACACTCTCCAAAATCATTTCATTTCATCTGTCAGTCATTAATCATTGCCCCAGAGGAGTGCGACAGGCTTCGGCAGCCGCCACATTTCCTATCCTCGCCGCTAGATGGGGGCTTCCTTCATTCCATTCCCGACCCGGTCGAATGACTGGAAACAGGCTGTGAATTTTCATTTCTCTTAATAAAGAAATTAAAGACAAGAATTAGCTGAAAAGACGACAGGGTTTGAACATTTTAAAATATAATTCCTAGTTTCAGGTTGTACTGTACGGTTGTGTGATGTGCATTTGTAAACAGGCACATATAGTTCACTAAATATTTTAGTAATGTTATTTACTGACCTTAGATAACAGCAAGGATGTTATAGGAACTGAAAATTAAGAATGTTCTGCCCGTAATTATTTCTGTCGCAACCCAGTGGAAAATTTGGCATTGTTTACTTTTGCACAGTAGTTCAGTACCAAGAAGAATACAGACATACACACCCGAAATTCTTAATCAATACAAAGTGGCGTATACTGAGGGCTACCAAGGCTATCAGTGAAGCCCAAACCTCAATACTGACAATGATGGAGGTATAAAGCACATATTATAATGTAAGCATCTGGCACATTGTTCCATTTGCAAAACATGAAAGCAGTGAGAAAAACGTCCCACGTATTTCTGAGCAAGGCATCGGTGACATAGTGCAGCCCAGACTCTCATCCCTCTCCCCTCGCTCGCCCCGTATGGCTTTGTTGCTGAATATCGGATAAGAGCGGGGACCGGGTGAAAAGGTGTGTTTTAGGCTTCGGTCCAGCAGATCGCCACTGCTATCAAACATGCGTTACTCATCGTATATACTTCCTCACCTCATACTTCTGGCTTAATTATACAAATAACAGAGTGCTGGTATTTCACTCCCATTTACTTCTACATCCTTGTAGAAAGAGACTGCAGGGCTTCTGTTATAGGAAAAATATAGTTTTCTTTTTATTGGTAGATTTGCTAAAATGAAATGCAATCTTTCAGGTTTAGTGTCTTTTGTTGATTGGAATCGAACCCGTCATCATGGGTCGCACGCCACCACTGATCTCTCGAGGAAGCTAATTAACCAGTGAACGATGGGTACGACCGTTGTAAAATTCAACATTTTTATTTAATAATAATAATAATAATAATAATAATAATAATAATAATAATAATAATGCATGGCATCTGTATAGGCTTCGTGGTGACCTAATGAGAACAAAATGAATGGCGAAGACGTCATAAACATCCAGTCCCCAAGCCAGGGGAATTAACAGTATGAGGGGGTTGATTCTGAAAATTGAGCCGGGGCCATCGGGCCATAGGCAAGCATCCTATCTATTTATCCAAACCATCTCCACTGATCAGGGGTTAAGCACTAGTGGTAGCCCACGTCTTGATCCCAGCATACGCCACTGACCAACAGAAATAAATCTCTTCCGTTTCATATTTTAATGATGGTCAAGGCCGAAAAATCTCCGTTAGCATAGGCACATTGTTGAAAACTGAAGTAGTATAGATAAGACACGAGTGATCGACGCGTTTCTTGAGCGTTCCAGTGATTTATATACTTTCCGCTAGGATTCGTGATCCAGCGGGACTGCTTCCTAGAGTTTGAAATCCTTCTAAAGCAGGCCGAATGTACCGCAATACTCAGTAACGCGAAACTGTGCCGCGAACCAAAAATGTGTGAGAACCCCGGCTTTAGAGCACTAGCTTCATATGACATGTGTAATAATGACAGCGATGACAAAGTATGTAGTGTTTCTGTAATGAAATTGATACGAAAATCAGAGATTGTGGGGGGAAAAAAGTCAATCGGCCTCCTTTTTGATCATCACAAATTCTACACAGTCTCCGATATTTGAACTACGAGCCGCGAAGAAAGCACGTTCTATATGACGGTATGTATTTACTCCTGGAACAAAACTGTATCGATAAATAAACATTTACAAAGGAAATGAGCTTCACAACACAATCTATAAAATTAACAGTTAATCAGACGAACCACGGACTCCGTAGCACAATACGCTCATTTCCAAAGACGCCAACGGGTAATAGTTTGACTAGTACTTTCAAAAACGGGTGCTTTTACGATATCGGTTCTACAGTAACATCTATGGCCAATACATGTTGTAAGGAATCGTGGAGTTCGCTACTTCCTCAATTCTCAACAGATTAAGGACTATACGATGAACTGGAAACGTCTCCAATTTACCACAGAAAATGAGAGTTACATATCCAATTTAAATTTCGGTTTGCGGTTCGAGACCAACCTAAAGTGCAAACTGAGGGCTGTTATCTATTTAAATTAAAAAATGACGTCCTTCTGTAGGTTAGCGTATCCGTCCGAGGCTTTTCACTAGGTCCTGTTGAGCTACTAAACTGAAACGTAGTCCACACATAAATTACTGTATTGTATTCGTTCACATTACTTCTTTCCTTTTTTTACATATGACATGCTTTTATATATCTCGCAAATCAGGCGGGGCTAATAAATTGCACAGTACATTGTTCCATCGTATGTGCGTGCGAAGTAAACAGCAAGGTCATCAGACGAATCAGGGACGAATGCGGCAGAAGAAATAAAAAATAAACAAATTGGAACAAGAAACATTTTAAGAGCTCGGAGGGCTAGCATACAGTGACGAACCATGGGGACGTGACAGTTCGTTTCAAACTCTTACATGCATTGGTCAAAATTTGAACCGCGGCTACCTTGGTGAGAATGGAGGAGGGCAGATTCCTTAGAAGAATAATGGACTCTGCCATGGAAAGTAAGAGAAGCAGAGGGAGACCAACGAAAGGTGACCCCTGTTTCGATCCCTAGCTCTCTACCATCTGAATAATGACAATGAGTATTTATACAAATAATTTTACTGCCCGGTTAATAACAGAAATAATGAATATTGAATTTTCACGACCGTTTTGTAATCGGGAAGTTGTGGGTTCGGATCCCACTGGTGCCCGGTTGGCCATTTTTGTTCTGTACTTAACATCTCTTCAACACGTACTAAATGTACGTAACACGACCTAATAGGTTGAAAGTTGGCTTCGAAAACGAAAATAATGTTTTTCAACGCAATTTAATTAATATCGAAGTCAATATGGAATCACGACTTTTCTAACAAAAATATTTAATTTAAACCCTGCACACGGACGTCACATAGCAACATTGGCCATAGATGTTACTGTAGAACCGATATCGTAAAAGCACTTTTACAGCTCAAATACTACATCCACTATTAGTTCCGTATACACGGGTAAAATTGAAACCTCTACTGCTATTGTGACGTCCGTAGTCGTGTGAATAAAATATATTTGAGCCAAGAATGTGAAGTAGAGTACTATTCCAGCATTTTCCTCGAAGCATTGCACACCTCTATTACTTTAAAAGGCTGTAGACGTCTGATGTACCCAGCATTACTTTGGGATTAACAGTAGTGCATGGCTCTTGCTTAAATATGTCAAGGCCTGCATGACTTCTGCCACAAGTTGTGGTTTCTCAATTCAACATGCAGCACTCAACTACTTCAATTTGAGGCTGCAGTTAAATCGTGCCTCATGAATAAGATAGCATCTGATGATATTCTCTCTTCATTAAAATTATGACACAGCTAACATCGGGAAATTTTCATTATTTGATAGGATCATGATTGTCACACAGTCATTTAGAGCACGATCAACAAATATTCCGATGGACTACTTTAATCTAGCCCGTTCCCATGCTTACTTCACTGCTAACCTTCGATGTGTTAGTGCGAAATTGAACTACTAAGGCGTGAAAAATGTAAACCTTCACATTCTTATTCATATTCCGAAAATTCCACAATTCTTAATAATATGCACGTGGGGGTCTAAAACGATATACTCGCAAAGCGAGAGTTTAAACGAACATTACAAAACTTCTACACAGTTCAAAAAATTAGGGGAACAAGTTTTTTGAACGTATGCCATGCTCTACAAAACAATACCTCACACCCAGGTATATTACCAACTAAACCTTTATTCTTTACCGTTGAAGTATACAAAAGAACATCGATAGATTCGCGTGCATTTTCAGAACACAAACGGCAATGTCCAACTAGTGACGAAAACAAAGTGATAACAGTCCTCCAGGGTGGATTTTTATCACAGTTGGAGAGCTTCAGTATGGTGTATGTCCTCAACGAGCATTTATTACAGCTTGGCACCTACGTGGCATGCTCCGTATAAGTCGACGGAGGTCACGTTGCGGTATCAGGTCCCATTCTTAAATGAGAGCCTGTTCGAGGTCTTGGAGAGTCTGTGGTGGAACAAGAAGCCCACGAACACTTACGTCGAGCCTATCCCACACATGCTCGATGGGATTAAGGTCGGGACTCACTGCTGGCCATACCATCTCTTGAATGTCCAGTTCTCGCAAGACAGCTCTGGTGATGAGCGCTACATGAGCCCTGGCATTGTCGTGCATGAGTACGAATTCAGAGCCAACACCGTATGCAGCAACCAACACATGCTGCTCGATGTACCCCGCAGCGGTAAGATTACCTCGGACGACCATCCACACCATCACAGAACCTTGTCCGAATCTGTCGCCTTCCTGGACAACATTTGGCATGTACTGCTCACCACGGCGTCTCCATACACGCTGACGTCCATCACGCTGTGTCAGGGGAAATCTGAACTCGTTTGCGAACAACACAGGTCTCCATTAGCGAAGTTGCCAGTTGACGTGGGTACGGGCAAACAGAAGGCGAGCTGCGCGATGTTGCTGCGTTAAACGGGGCACTCGTTCCTTACTGTCTGGTCAGACACCGTGACTCCACTAATCCTCCTGAGGTCTTGTTGCAGTTCTCTGGCAGTTGCCGAACGACGCCGCAACGCACAGATGATCAGATATCGGTCATCCTGTGGGGTTGTCATGCGTCCACGTCCTTGTCCAGTCCAAACCACCTTGCGAACTGGCCTGTCTCTTTGTAGCGATTCCACACGCACTGAATAAATGACAGAGAGACATTAAGTCCATCCTTCCTGGATCAAGATGACGGCCCTTGCGACTTGAACCTCGTTAAGATGTCCCATGGGATGTGCTGGTTTACGTACGTGCTCAAATGACCGCAGTAGTCTGTGTACCTCACAACAACACACGGACGCACCGCTATTCACTTTGTTTTGAGGGGTCACTTGACAGTGGCCTACAGATAGAGTGTAACTTCGATTTGACACACCCTGAGTAGCTAAGGTCTCAAGATATGCTGTACGATCACTGGAATCCCATCTACCAAATTAACGTTCACATACCAGACATTACAAAACATGTTCCCCTAATTTTTTTGAACTGGGTATTTTACACCTTGGTCATGGAGACAAGGAGACACAAAAAAAGTTTCGCATCACCTCTGTGTCTCATTTAGCTGTGTTTCTATCTTGGCCTATCCGATGCAAACCAGGAAGAGGACGCTTAGGGTGTCTAAACATATAATTGCACGTACCCTGACCCACAGACGGAATTCCACGCTCAAGTGGGATCCAGTATTTCAGTTGAAGCACTAATGCGTCTCTACCTTAAAAGTGAGTAGCCGGGCTGAGTGGCTCAGACGGTTGAGGCGCTGGCCTTCTGACCCCAACTTGGCAGGTTCAATCCTGACTCAGTCCGGTAGTATTTGAAGGTGCTCAAATACGTCAGCCTCGTGTCGGTAGATTTATTGGCATGTAGAACTCCTGCGGGACTAAAATCCGGCACCTCGGCGTCTCCGAAAACCGTAAAAGTAGTTGGCGGGACGTAAAGTCAATAACATTATTATTATTATTATTATTATTATTATTATTATTATTATTATTATTATGAAGTGAGGATGGAATTAGATGTATTTTTCTCTCACTCACACTCTTATATCCTACAGTTAGCTCCGACCTTTTCTACTCCAGCGATGTTGCCTATTTCCCGATAACCCAAACTGATAAATGTAATGATTGCGTGATTTTATAGAGAATTTTCCGCTCTTTCTGACGATGTTAAACGTTTTTATAAATGATTAATACAAGACCTATTTTTCACAACTGCGATATTTTGACAAGAATCTGTATTTTTGTCCGCCTCTGTGGTGTTGATTAGCTGCCACCCCCGAAGGCCCGGGTTCGATTCCCGGCTCTGCCACGAAATTTGAAAAGTGGTACGAGGGCTGGAAAGGGGTGCACTCAGCCTCGGGAGGTCAACTGAGTAGAGGCGGGTTCGATTCCCACCTCAGCCATCTTGGAAGTGGTTTTACGTGGTTTCCCACTTCTCCTCCAGGCAAATGCCGGTATAGTACCTAACTTAGGGCCACGGCCGCTTCCTTCCCACTTCCTTGCCTATTCCTTCCCATCTTCCCATCCCCCCACAAGGCCCCTGTTCAGCATAGCAGGTGAGGCCGCCTGGGTGAGGTACTGGTCATCCTCCCCAGTTTTATCCCCCGACCCAGAGTCTGAAGCTCCAGGACACTGCCCTTGAGGCGGTAGAGGTGGGATCCCTCGCTGAGTCCGAGGGAAAAGCCGACCCTGGAGGGTAACCAGATTAAGAAGATGTGTATTTTTGCAGATAACTTATCACGCGATAGATAAAAAAATTATCAAATAAAATTTTAAAAGCCGGCCCCATGGTGCAGGAGTAGCGTGCCTGCCTCTTACTTGGAGGCCTCGGTTTCGATTCCCAGCCAGGTCAGGGATATTTACATGGATCTGAGAACTGGTTCGAGGTCCACTCAGCCTACGTGATTAGAATTGAGGAGCTATCTGACTGAGATAGCGGCTCCGGTCTAGAAAGCCTAGAATAACGGCCGAGAGAATTCGTTGTGCTGACCACACAACACCTAGTAATCTGCGGGCCTTCGGACTTAGCAGCGGTCGCTTGGTAGGCCAAGGCCCTTTTCAGGGCTGTAGTGCCATGGAGTTAGTTTAGGTTTAAGACTTTAAAGTCAGATTGCCAGATATTGATAAAAATACTCGTTACCTGGGCAATAAATTTTACATGAAAAGAAGGCTATATTTTTAATATTAAATACTACTAGAAAATTATCGGGCAACGTGTAACCTATTTTGTTATTGGCTGTTAGTTTCTGACTACGCGAGAAATAATGTTTATAAATGCTTGTAGTAGTTTTTTAAAACAAACCCGAGCTCGGTATCGGATAGCATTCATACGTTATCGGACTTTAGCCCAGAGCTGCATGCAGCAATGACTCAGGACAGAGACAGATGTGATAAATACATCATTGACGAGATAGCTAATTCAGCAGGAAAACATGTTCTTCGCTTCTCACAATTGTACTGCGAACTTAATCTTATCGACATGGTATGGGCGCAAGTGAAGAACGATATGAAAATGACCAACGTTCTCATTTATAAAACAAGAAATTACCGGGCGTTTGGCCGTGCGGTTAGAGGCGCGCAGCTGTGAGCTTGCATCCGGGAGATAGTGGATTCGAACCCCACAGTCGGCAGCTCTGAAGATGGCTTTCCGTGGTTTCCCATTTTCACACCAGGCGAATGCTGGGTCTGTACCTTAATTAAGGCCACGACCGCTTCCTTCCCACTCCTGAACCTTTCCTCTCCCATCGTCGCCATAAGACCTATCTGTGTCGGTGCGACGTAAAACAGATTGTAAAAAAAAAAAAAAATTAAAAACAAGGAATTAGGAATTTCATTTCGGCTGCACACCAATACAATACAAAACTGGGCAAACTTCGTGGACCACACAGAAAAAATCGAAAGTGATCTCGGAAAAGTAGACGAGATACAAGATGACGAGGAACATATTTTGATACATTTGTCATTTTTTCTTCCGATGCATCGCCAAGTAAGTTTAAAATTAAATTTCAAAATTGTACTTTATCACAATGTGTGCATTTAAATCGTACTCTGAACTTTGCCGTATCATGCCTAAATAATTGCACTGTCGTTCGATCTGTACAAATACATCGGAAATTTCGAGGTTTTTCACTAAAACACGCCTGGATAAGAGTTTTGTCACGTCATGTGCCTGGCCTTGCACAACTTTGTACGTACAGTAGATATAGCACCAGTGCGTCCCATTTAACGAGTAATGTCTTTTAAGGTAGACAGACTTTAGTGTGGAAGCAATAGTGGTGTGTTCTAACTTGTAAGCAGAGAACCAGGCGTCTACGATGGCGACGTGCAATGTCGAAATAAATATGAACGTTTTCGCATAATCACCGTATGCCAAGAAGGATGGTCAACAAGGGCAGTTGTTAAGGCCCCCATACACGATCAAGCAATTTGCGCAACAAAGGGTTTTGCACAAACATTCTGATGGTGTTTGGCATGGATTGGCTAGTTGCACAACCGTTTGAAACAAATCGGGAGAGACCGAAATAATTTGCACAACACACTCGTCTTTACAAGCGGTCTGAACGTCTACGGCAGTGTTTGGCGACAATTGGCCGTGTGAAGACCTTTCCTGTATCTACCCGAGTCCAGGTTAGTGTGACATCAACAAAAAATGCTAATAAAGAATTCTGGCGAGAGTTCATCTCAGTTTATCGTGAGTTGTCTGAACTGTGGAAAATGAAAAGTGAGGTGTATAAAAATAGGAATATGAAGGATGCGGCGTATGAGAAATTGGTGGAGAAGATGCCAAAGCAATTAGGGCCCTAGTGAGTACTCCTCTTCAACCATTTCTTCATCCATATTCCCTGCTTTGTTTTTCGCTTTGTTGCTTTCTTTTCCGTCAAACAAGCAATAACTATCGTGGCACAAGCAGCTTCTGTGTCGGACATCCTCTACTGAGAATTTCAAAAGTGAACTGAGGTTTGCACAAACTACTGCAACGTGTATGTACCAAAGTTCGCGCAAACAGGACGTTGCACAAACCCTTTGCTGCGCAAATTGTTTGATCGTGTATGGGGACCTTTAGACGTGTGAGCCGCAATCAAAGTGATGTGGCTCGAACATGGAAGCGGTACAGGGAGACAGGAACTCTTGATCACCTGCCTCGCACAGGTCGTTCAAAGGCTACAACTGCAGGTGATGGACAGTTACCTTCGAATTTCAACGCAATGCTACCATGCTGAATAGCCATATATCGCCGCGTTTCAACTCAAACTGTAAGAAATAGGTTGCACGAGTCACAACTTCACTCTCGACGCCCATGGCGAGGTCCAGCCCTCAAACATGGGCATCTTTGGGCGCGGTACAGATAGATCCGGCATTATGCTGGGTGATCTCTTCAGAATTGGCATAAAGTCGTTTTCAATGATAAACCTTGTTCTTGACGATCGTCAGCAAGGTGTCTGGCGGCAATCTGGTCAGGCTTCACGTCTCAACACACCGCTGCCCAGCACGTACAGCAAAGTGGTGATTCTCTGATGTTTTGGGGTGGTAGTACTGTATGTGGGCCTCCGTCCGCCACTCCTCGTTATGCAGGGCAATGACACGGCTGTATGATACAGGAAAAATATCCTGCGACCCATAGTCACACTGTATCGCCAGCATTTTGGAGGAGAATGCGTCTTAATGAACGATAATGTCCGCATCCACCGTGCGCTTCTCGTCAATGGCTTCCTTCGTGATCACGATAACACTGGACTAGAATGACCACCGTGCTGTCCCGACATAGACCCTATCGAACATACTTGGAGTATGTTAAATAATGGCTGTTTATGGACGTCAGGACTCACCAACCACCCTGCGAAATCTACGCCGAATCTACGCAGGGCCAACTCACCCGGTAATCTCAGTTTCAATACAAATGTTACGCAGGCCTACTGACATATGTGAAGGGAGTTTGGAGTAGTAGTAGTAATAATAATAATAATAATAATAATAATAATAATAATAATAATGGCTTTACGTCCCACTAAATACTTCTACGATTTTTCGAAGATGCCGAGGTGCCGGAATTTAGTCTCGCAGGAGTTCCTTTACTTGCCGTTTAATCTACCGACGCGAGACATTCAAATACCACCACCGGACTGAGCCAGGTTCGAACCTGCCAAATTTGGGTCAGAAGGCCAGCGCCTCAACCGTCTGAACCACTCAGTCCGGGTCATAAAAAATATTTCTCCTATTGCCTAATGTTCGGTTTTTATCTTCAATCTATAAGCAGTTAAGCATCTAGCTGCTGGCTTTCCACCCGGAAGGCTGAGTTCGAATCCCGGTCAAAACCAAAATGAGCCTAGGTGGCTCCAGCGACCCCAGAAATTACTGAGTTAAGCTGAAGAAAGTAAGTTTATAAACAGCTAAGCATCCTCCAAGAGAGTCGTTAGCACCTTGGCGAATAGCCTGCTGAAATAGCCTACTGTATTTGATCGAAATAAATTATCTATTACAATTGTGTTCTGGTAGAGCCTCCGTAGCTCAGACGGCAGCGCGCCGGCCTCTCACCGCTGGATACTGTGGTTCAAATCCCGGTCACTCCATGTGAGATTTGTGCTGGACAAAGCGGGGGCGGGACATGTTTTTCTCCGCGTACTCCGGTTTTCCCTGTCATCTTTCATTCCAGCAACACTCTCCACTATTATTTCATTTCAAATGTCCGTCATTAATCATTGCCACAGAGGAGTGCGACAGACCTCGGCAGCCGGCACAATTCATATCCTCACCGCAAGTTGGGGGTTTCATTCATCCCATCCCTGACTCGGTCGTTGACTGGAAAACTAGTTGTAGGTTTTCATTCTCAATTGTGTTCTGGTAGGGTGTTACGGGAATTGTAGCTGAGGAAGTCTCTTCTTGTTATGCTAAGAGTGTGAAATCCAAACATGTACTGCAGTGGTATTAACAAAAACACAACGAAGGGAAAGGTAACGGCCGTTGTGCTTATTCATAAAAAAGTAGTTGTTGCTTAATGTGAAGAGCTTGGAATAAGTGATCATTAGCCACTCTTAAGGTTAGAACTGCGGAAATTAGAGAGGAGAACTAATATCTAGTAATTAACTCCTTCGGAATGCGAAGAATTTAACTCATTCTGATCTGATTCTTTTTTTTTAAGAGTCTCCTAAATAAAACACAAAAATATTTTTAAACATTCATTGATATTAATGGCATCCACAATGTTATATATAGACTATTGATTTGCATTGGAATGTGCCATTTCCTATATTTAACTATTTATCACTTTGCGGTGTGCAAGCGGTAAAAATAATTAATATATAAAAAAATAAACTAGTGGATCCGGGCTGCACCGCTGCATTCGTTACAAATAGGTCAGATAACTCGTCTTGATATGCCAGTCGTTGTCTTCCCTTTCCAACAGTATTATGAACATTTAATACTGATACATAATAACCGAGTCATTCGTAATGTAGTTTATAACAGTTCTTTCCATACTGTGCAACTACCACGCGGGCGTATGTGGATCTTAATATTTTCAAGCGATTTTACTCGAGATAGAGCAACATGCAATTAGCCGTGACTGAATACTGGTTCGTGTAAGTAGACGCCCACTTCTTCAAGAGATTGTCCCTGTGCTTTATTACTGATAATGGTCATACAGAAGGCTAGTCGAGTTGATATCTGAGCGTTATAAAGGACACTTAAGTCTGAACGAATTATTATTTCCCTGGGAGTAAATTTCCAGAAACTATTTACTAAGATTTACGAGAGTTGTCAATTGTTGACAAGTACGTCCACCCAAGTACTGTCTTCCTGCTCGGTTATGATAGAGATGTCTCGCTATTAGCCAAGGTGGCAGGCCTGGATAATGAGAAGAGCGCCAATCACTCCCCTCGTGCTCAAGACTCCCTTGAGAGGGACCATGCAATTTGCATGCGAGGATAAACGGGCGAGGCGGAATTTTCCACGACGAGGGGATAGTGCAGAGAAACCACAACTCCACTCCACAGCGGAACAATGAGATCATCTCCCTCCTTCTAAGAGGGCTCCGCTGTTGCAGCACCAAACTTGCACTGAGTCATGTCCGTGAACTTTGCCGTTCGAGAAAGGTACAGACATTCACTGACCTCCAATGCGAGTCAAAGTGTAGCAATGCTACGACATCATACATACCCGTGTAACATTTATGGTATTCGCTTGAACGGAAGGAAATGCAAGTGTATTATTATACTGACGAATGTTCAGGAAGTAACTTTTGGTTCTACTACCATTCTTTTCTTAACTGATAATTACAGCATACTATGACATAAAACAGGCGTCCCAACTGCCAAAATGTGAAATGGGCAACAGTGATGGCGCATATTTTCCTACAGCAATAGTATTTGCAAATCGCACACTTCGTACAATTGTTTAACTCATTTTTTAAATGAAACTATCGATGATATTATTATGAAATGGGAGTGCAATTCGTCACTGCTAACGTCTATTTGTCAGGAACGGTTACTTGTGAGCACCGCAAAGGGGATTTATACCACTGAAATAATATATATGATCAGATCACTTTTGTAATTACGTATGATTAATAACGCGACCTTTTGTCTAACACGACTGTCCTAAGGAAACACTGTATTACGTGGTATTACTGCAGCCGTACCACAATAATTGAAGTTATATAGCGGAAAGTGCCCTAAACCATAGATTGCTAACAATAATTTAGTCTTGAAAATGGTTTCTGGAATGTTCGAGTAAATATACTGGCAAGTCTTTCCATTTCTAAAAACCAACTGTGGCTAAATTTGCTGCTATTCAACCGGCTGAATGGAAACAAACGTAAAATTCTTGTAGGAAAATCCTTGAAACAGGCTACAAAATATTACATGGCAAGCTACGACAAGACGTAATCGTAAATAATAAAATCAAATAACATATATGGACAATTTGATTCGACAGACATCAACAAAACAACAAAACATGATCCAGGATATCGTTTCTGATGGATTTCAAATGTAACAAGAGCCTCTGTGGCTCAGGCGGCAGCGCGCTGGCCTCTCATCGCTGGGTTGCGTGGTTCAAATCCCGGTCACTCCCTGTGAGACTTATGCTGGACAAAGCGGAGGCGGGACAGGTTTTTCTTCGGGTACTCCGGTTTTCCCTGTCATATTTCATTACAGCAATATTCTCTAATTTCATTTCATCTGTCATTCATTAATCGCTGCCCCAGAGGAGTGCGACAGGCTTCGGCAGCCGGCACAATTCCTAGCCTCGCCGCTAGATGGGGGTTTTATTCATTTCATTCCTGACCCGTTGAATGGCTAGAGACAGGCTGTGGATTTTCATTTTTTCAACTGTAATATCAAGTGCTCTTTCTTGTTTATGTAGCTTTCAAAACCGTGCTTTTATGCCTTATTCATCTCTCTCGGGTAAGCTGTAAGTCATTTTGGTTTTGGGTTTTTGTATTTTTTTCGTTAGCTAGTGGTTTAACGTCTCAATAACAGATTTCCGGCGACGCTCGAGTAAAAGAAGGATTAGGGACTAGAAAGAAATGCTTGTTGTTTAAAGCGGCCTAAAATCTAGGTCATCGGCTCACTGAAAAAAAACGCGGCCGTGGTCATAGTTAACGTACAGCCCTAGCACGTCTGGTGTGATAAAGGTAAACCACAGAAAACTATCTTCATGGCGGTTGACGATGACGATGTGATTCGAACCTATCATCTCTGGAATGCAAGCCTACAGCTACACGGCTCGTGCTGCGTATCCAATTCGTCCATTTATCTGAACCACGATCTGGGCTAACAGGAACGATATAGTTATCCATGTAACAGAAAGAGCATACAAAAAGAGTAAAATGAAGCAGGTGTATGTGTAAGAACTGGTCCGCTACGTCCAGGCGATGGTACTCCTTTGGCAACCATCTCAGTCAATTCCCACGATAAAAGGCTTTTCTCAAGCGCATTCATGAATATTTTATCAAGTTTCTGACTTTGGTGTTCGAAGTCCTATATATGCCGCGTTCTTCAATACAAGCCGCTATCGACAACTGGTCTAGCTGAAGAACCTCATCTATCTCTCTGCCTCTCTGCCTCTCGTGAAAGCGAACGGGATAAGAAGGGATCTGATTTTAAAATACCGCAATCTCAAGCCGTGCAGAATCGTACAGAAGATCTGACGAATTAAATTCCATAGTACAAAATACTATAGAGCCTCCGTGGCTCAGACGGCAGCGCGTCGGCCTCTCACCGCTGGATACCGTGGTTCAAATCCCGGTCATTCCATGTGAGATTTGTGCTGGACAAAGCGGAGGCGGGACAGGTTTTTCTCCGGGTACTCCGGTTTTCCCTGTCATCTTTCATTCCAGCAACACTCTCCATTCCCATTTCGTAGCATCTATCATTCATTAATATATAACTTTGGGAGTGGCGACCCCATCGTAATAATAGCCTATATATGATTCATTCATTACATCCCTGACCCGGTCAATGACTGGAAAACAGGTTGTAGGTTTTCATTTTCAGTATAAAATACTCGATACTTTCAAACTAGAAACGATATTAGCAAAAACACACTTTAAAATAAATAAATAAATAAATAAATAAATAAATAAATAAATAAATAAATAAATATATATATATATAAAAGACCACGCTTGTCCCTAATAAAGAGCATAAGGAAGATTTTATACTAGGGTTGTTTCAATCATAATTGGAATGTAATATTTAAACGCCGATCTCAGGATCGATTCCAGTGTGTTCGAAATTCATATACTCTTCCTTTTCGGTTTAAGCTCGACCTGGGACATGTATACTTTCTGATACGTGTGTCGTAATTATAATGCTGAATGAATCAAACACTTAATATCGTATTAGCATTAGTGAAAATTGGCTGTTTTTAAAAAATATATAAATTTAACGCAATTTATGAAAAATATATTATAACTGAAGTCCCAAAACATGTCAATTTTAACCTATAGAGTGAATATTCATTAACCAGCATGAATTATTTAGATTGGTAATAGTTGTGCGAGGGACTATACCAGACTTTAGATACCTACACTTTACTGGATGAAATTGTTATCATGGTATTAAATATTCAGTATCCAATAACCATATGTGCCTGGTTTCTCACTAAAATCCTTTTTACAATTCTTGTTTTGTAATCAAATTTATATATTTTATAGACTACATTTCTAATTGTATGTCAAATTTGTATGAATATACTGAGTATCAATGGAAGGCAGTTGTTAATAAACCACTCGTATTTTCTAAAAGCGTGCAAAGCGTTCGAAATCCTTGCTACAAAACCATTCAAATAGGAAAAACCTGTGTTTGTGTTTCAATCTCCTCCTCTACATGCTTATAAGATACAGTTTTAAATTTTGAGAGTGATTTTAGTCTCCTAAACCCTGCTCTGTTTAATATCCAAATTACAAATGAAAGAAAATTCTATAACTCAAATTCGTAGCATTGCTTCAATGTAAATATGAAGGGAGGTGTTTCGGAGAGAATTAAAATATATCGGGGTTAGGTATCAAGTGAGATGAAACTTCGTAGCGAGTTTTTACGACCGGATGCCCTTCCTGACGTCAACCTCATCAGATGAGTTAATGAGATAAAATTAATGCCGTGATACATGACAGTAGGGAGGGAGAAGGTAAAACTCGGTGCCGGTATATAGCCTACTCCTATCGGAATAGCACCAAGGGGTGTGCTCAAGGCTTTATGTCTCCATCTGACGGACGAATCAACATGACCTCACGCCATATGAGTACTGCGGAGAATAATCCAACGAACAAGCCTCTTTCATATTGGGTAGGGGCGATGGAATACATCCACGGTATCTCCTGCCTGTCGTAGGAGGTAGCTCTGAACCTGGAAGCTTGGGTTAGCGACCACGGGACACGTAGTTCAGTCTGGTATTGCTTTCACTTACTTGTGTCAGCCTCTTCATTTTCACTTTTCCTATCTGGCCTCTCCTCTTGTTCTCTTCAGACACCGATGCAGATGTGCCAACCTTTGAAATGGCTTTTCCGTAATCCCCCTCCTCTACCCTCCGAAAAATTTTGGAGTCAAATCTAAAGCACACTGATCCCTTTAGGATAATGACACCCTCTTTGCCCTTCCAGACAACAATCTATTCTAAAATATATCCTATTACACAATAAATATGCACATTACCAGTTCTGTCATAAAACATTCTTTGTAGCTTGTTTCCCACGCAAAAGGTGCTTTTGTGTGGGGTTTTTCTTGTAGCATCCTTCCCCCTGTGAAGACATTTTCACCTTATGAACAATAAGCGATTCCAGTGTAGATGTGAATATTGTAGGCCTGAAGTCTTTCTGTTTTTTACTATTAACACTGAAAACTCTTTCTGTGGGAGAGTTAGTCAGGTATCCTTAATACTGCAATAATATAAGACTACCTTTTATAGTGAAGAATAGCAGAGTACAGTTCCTTCACCGGGCGAGTTGGCCGTGCGGTTAGGCGCGCGCGGCTCTGAACTTGCCACTGTCGGCAGTCCTGAAGATGGTTTTCCGTGGTTTCCCATTTTCACACCAGGCAAATGCTGGGGCTGTACCTTAATTAAGGCCACGGCCGCTTCCTTCCAACTCCTAGGCCTTTCCTATCCCATCGTCGCCATAAGACCTATCTGTGTCGGCGCATCGTAAAGCCGCTAGCGGAAAAAGAAAATAATAATCAAATGAATTTCACAACACTCACGGGTATCAAAAGGAAGTGACCAACGAATAAGTATCGTTGCCAACTCACAAGCACTGAAACGAAGAGTCGAGTAGCCTACTAATCCTCGAAAAGATTCATTTTTCCTTCTTTCCTTATTTTTTCCCTAGAAATTATATTTTCGTTATAATGTCGCTTTTCCGTAATAATTTACCCTTTAGCCGTTATGCCGTGATCGTGAGAGGAAATCCGTAATAATTACGGATAATCCGTAACAGTTGGCACCTCTGCCGATGGTATCAGGTCTGCGAGGCTTAGGGCCGGTTTCATCAACGTGGGTTAAACCTTAACCCCTAGTCTTATAGTTTTAACTCGGAATTTGACTATTCATTCTGTTTCATCAAGAAGGGTTAATTTTAACTCTAGGTTAAGGCCGGAATTAAGTTAACCCCTCCTTTCAACTGGGTTAAACTGTTAACTCGAAGTTAAAAGCAAATGACCGCCGTAAATCATGCGTTTAATGCAGAGTTGCTTTATTTATATTTGTTAAATGGTGTTCCTAACAGAAATAGGTCTATAATAAGAAGGAACGACTTTCAAAATCTAACTGAGGAACAATTTCTGATGAGGTATAGACTGTCAAAAACCGTGGTGAGTAAAGTCGTCGATAAAATTCGCGAGAGGTTAGAATACACAACTGACCGAAACAGGCCTCTCTCTCCTATACTGCAGGTATTGATTGCATTAAGGTTTAATACCACAGGATCTTTTCATATAATGATCGTAGAAAACAAGGGTTATTTTTCTGTCAACTGTCAAGTAATCAGTGATTCTAACCTCAAAATTAGTTATATAGTTGCAAGATGGCTCATAACGTGGACAATGCTATTAAATTCCCATGTTATTTTTTTCTCGTGTGTCCTTTTCTTTTAATTTCACACAGTCAGTCTCCTTGCATTCTATAATGCTTTGTTACTTGGTGGCCAATTCAATACGTATTGTTTTCTCTAAGCAGAAAAATTCATGCCCCTATTTCATTTTTCGATCACTGCAATCAGTTCTATCACGATCACGAAGGACTAATATCACCACGGAACAAGAAATAAACAAAACAAAAAACCACGTAAGAAGTGTGTTCATAATCTCTGATTTTTAGTCACTGCCTCCTTTATCCGTACGGCAGCTATTTCCGGCGAGGGTGTTAGTTAACCCTCTGCTGAAATAGCTTGGTGAAACGTGTGACTCATAAAAATGAGTTAAAATATTAACCCTAAGTTAGTAAACCCAGGGTTACAGTATATTTAACCCACGTTGATGAAACCGGGCCTTGGAGTGTCTCTTTTCTGCACCCTTTGTGATTCTTCCCTTTCTTCTCCTAATATTTTCATTCTTAGAAGGTTCGAAGCTCTAAGTTTTACTTCTTAAGAAGTTGAAATTATCGTTGTTGTATATTCCGACATTCTGGAGCTGACCTTAGCGTCCTTTGGTGGTGGCCTGTCGCCGTTTCTCACGTACTGAAAATAAGCAACGTCGTGAGATCACGAAAGGAGGATAAATTATCCGGGAGATTAATGATACAGACTAGACAGTAAATGAGACCAACAGCAGATTTACACTACGTTAGGGTGTATTCAATAAATCTCACGGCAAAGTGCACTGAATAGGTTTTAGGCCCCAGGAATAGCAACAAGTTAGGAATCTTAAATGCATTAAATTCGTTTATAGAGGTTAGCAACCGGAATTCAAAAATGTATTAGATTCTAAACTAGCTCAGGACTTGATAATTAACAACTTCTCCCACCGAATTAGGTGACAAAACATTAGCCTGTACAGTATTGATTTAGTCGGTCCATGTTTTAAATTTAAGAAAAATTACGTTACCTAGGTTCAATATGGCTATACTGACTGAGAAAACAAATAAGTATTTTTAAAATCCGTTATCAGTGAGATGGCCTAAAGTTAACTACACAAAGAACGAGCAGACCTGCCTTTGTTAATAATTCGTCTAGTAAGATAGGCCGGCCCCGTGGTGTAGGAGTAGCGTGCCTGCCTCTTACCCGGAGGCCCCGGGCTCGATTCCCGGCAGGTCAGGGAATTTTACTTTGATATGAGGGCTGGTTCGAAGTCCACTCAGCCTATGTGATTAGAATTGAGGAGCTATAGATAGCGGCTCCAGTCTAGAAAGCTAAGAATAGCGGCCGAGAGGATTTGTCGTGCTGACCACACGACACCTCGTAATCTGCAGGCCTTAGGGTTGAGCAGCAGTCGCTTGGTAGGCCAAGGCCCTTCAGGGCTGTAGTGCCATGGCGTTAGGTTAGAGTAGTAAGATAGGCTCAATTCAATGAAATACCGTGTGTTTTCATAGATGCTTCATTGTTACATGAGTAACGTTGAAGGAGGAAGTACTGAACTGATCTTTCATTTGTTTTTTTGTTTTTTTGTTTCTTTCTTTTACAACAAGGAAGTATGGAATAACGCCAAACAACACTAGGAACTCACAATGATTGTAAATAATTACTAAGTAGATGCAGGCACAATTAGTAAAGTGGTCAATTAAACCCGACATGAACAAGTGCAAGACGTACGACTGCATAGGCTAATTGACCTCAGGGTCATCTGAAACGCTTGCGACACCAGATAAAGCAATTGCAACGCACTTTAAAAGAAACAAGTTCCAATTTGCATAGACTGCTCCTTTCTTTTAAGTTTCATACCCACACCCTGGACGTTAGCGTATTTGGTTCCTTGGCTGATTGGTCAGCTCCAGCCTTCGATTCAGAGGGCCCCGAGTTTTATTCCTGACCTGTTCGAGGATTTTAACTGCTTTTGTTTAATTTCTTTGCCTCGGGGACTGGATGGTTGTGCTCGTCTTTGTACAGTTATCTTCATCTACACACAACATAGTACACTACCAACCACCGTAGAAATACGCAATAGCGAATACATTCCTCCACATAGAGTTTGCGTCCGGAAAAGTATCCGGTCGTAAAACTGGGTCAAATCCACACCACGTGCCGACCCCAATAAACTGGGAAAAAGTCCAGAAAGAAGATCGATCCTGGACATTGGCGACTAGAACAGAGTCCTACACCTTCTTCATGCTTCAAACTGTCCAGTGTTCTGACCCAGAGTTTCTCTACGTAAGGGTGTCTAGTCATTTACAAGAAAATTTCCAAAACTGGTCTGATATCAATACAACAACCCTATATGTTAAACTGTATCAATTTGCGAAGGCGATAAACCAAGTCTAGAATTAAATGGCTGCCACCACAAATCCTACAACTTCGTTTGTTCGATATACTGCCAATGACAAATCTGAACGGACGTAATGGGTTTTTTTCGAAGGTAACAGCATACGAAGGTATATCGTAAAGTGTTATTTATCACTTTTAAAATATTATAGATTTTTTTAATTTGTAGTTGTTAATTCTTCTCTAGGTTGTCACCATACAGATTAACACATTTGCTCCAGCTTTCTTGACCCTCCGAATACCGTTAGTCTCCAGACTGAGCCTTAAACCACTCTTCCACTTCAAGAATGACATCATCTGTGTCGTCAAATCAGCGAACCCCGCAATGGATCATTCATTTATGGGAACAAGAAAAAGTCGCTTGGTGCGAAACCGGGAGAATAAGGCGGATGCTGCAGATTTCAAAACCATATGCCCTTGCTTTGTCACCTGCAACTTGAGATAAGGAAACTGGTGCATTGTCAGCTAGGAGAGCATACTGTGGAGTTTGTTTTTCAGAACATATTTCAACTTGTCCAGAAGATTGCTGTAATATGCGCCAGTGATAGTTTATCCCTTTGCAAGGTCATCTTTTTTTTTTTTTTTTTTTTTTTTTTACGTCGCACCGACACAGATAGGTCTCACGGCAACGATGGGACAGGAAAGACCTAGGAGTTGAAAGGAAGCGGCCGTGGCCTTAAGGTACAGCTCAGGCATTTGCCTGGCGTGACAATGGGTAACCACGGAAAACCATCTTCAGGGCTGCCCTACAGTGGGGCTCGAACCCACTATCTCCCGATTACTGGATACTGGCCGCACTTAAGCGACTGCAACTATCGAGCTCGGTGCAAGGTAATCTGCGAGGATGACTCCACGACAGTCCCAAAAAGTGACAGTATGACCTTTCCAGCTGACTTTCGCACCTTTGCCTTTTTGAGGGAGGGGAATCAGCATCCTCTTCATCCTGTTCCAACAGCGTCAACATCTGTCTTGAAAGGTCACGCCATGTTTGTTTCTGGAAAGAGGTTAGAAAACGTGGAACCCAGCCTGCAGTCATCTTAAACATGCGCAGTTCGACATGAATAATTTTCCACACACACACACTACCATAACCGAGACCAGTGTCATTCACGATTATTTGGATGGTTATTCGTCTGTCTTCCAGGCCTCGGCCCGTCCGAGAGGGACATGCGACCACTTGAAATTCCTTTACTATCTCACAATAGCATCTTAAGGTGGACAATAGTTTCCACAAAATAATAATAATAATAATAATAATAATAATAATAATAATAATAATAATAATAATTTTAAACAATTTAAAAAAAAGACACAATGAGCTGATTTTCTCAACATCATGTTCTTAGGGACCAGGCTATGGCGTACGAAATTTGGCGGCTATTCTCAAACTTTCTTTCCAATAAAATTACAGGTTGAGTCCTTATTTTAATCCCCAGAATATTATTATTCCAGAACAGACCAACAATGTTTTCACCAATTATTACAGAAACACAACAAGTTACGTCTTTGGAAGTGTAAAAACATTCGTCAGAAATAAATAGTTTAACACGTTTTCGGTAAACTGAACGATTAGGTCAATAGCCATTAACTCTCGATATCTATTAGACCACAACTGAACAGCAATATACATTCATGCTCTAGGCAGGACTCGTGCCAAGAGCCGAGAGCTAGTTCAGGTACAAGGCCAACGCCTTAGCCTCTGAGCTACGCCGGACGGCAAATCAAACTACCGTACTGAACTTCAATCTCGCTCTACGGTTTGAAACTTTGAAATTATAGACTAATTACGTTTCAGCTTAGCACGGGGGCTCTTAGAACGCGCAACAGTTGGTTTCGTTAGGTAAATGTGTGATGGCGTATATTTAATTAACCTGCTTTTTCAGGTGAATTCAAAATAATAAGGTTTATATACAGCTTTATCTACATGTGTACATTGCTCCTTAAGTGGAGATGCTTAAAGGTAAGTATGTACAAGTTTCACAATGGGGAATAATGTAGTGTAATGGATCGTGCTATTCTACTGAGTTATTTATTTACATACATAAATGTACCCTTAAATGTGTCGAGCTGGGAGTATTGATGATGATGATGCTTGTTTTAAGGGGCCCAACATCGAAGGTCATCGGCCCCGCTGGGAGTATTGTTGGCACTCGTTTCAATACTAGTGTCAGTGCTGCCAACCAAACTAGGCTCGTGACTGGAACCGAGCAAGGATTATGCGCAATTCACAGCTCGACAGCATTCCTGAAAGGACGCTCTAGCCAGTAGAAGGAATAATTAGCGACAGAAACCATCACGAATACTGTCGATTATTTTTAAAATTACTTCTGACGTACGGTGCAGGCCGGAGACAATACTGAAAGGTACTATCACTGAACTCACCTCGTGAAAGTCTTCATCCTCGCCTCGACAGCTTTGTGGCGGAGACAGATCCTAGTGAGAGCTGTTCCTATCTCCTTGGTGGCGCCTGTAAGAGACAACACAAACTGTCACTCGACTATCTTACACATGTAATACAAGCGTAACTTTTCCAAGTGGATCAAATCAAAGACAGGAAAAGGAAAAAAAGAAAAATAAATTACACCAGAATAAACATTTACCATAAGAATTCCATTTTTGAAATCATGTGGCTCGTATTGTACAACCTTACTTAAGATTTCAGAATCTATCAGCGTTACTTTAAAATTATGTTTACAGTTTGCTTTACGTCGCACCGACACAGACAGGTCTTACGGCAACGATGGGATAGGAAAGGGCTGGGAGTGAGAAGGAAGCCACAGTGGCGTTAATTGGTACAGCTCTAGCATTTGCCTGCTGTGAAAATGGCGAACCACGGAAAACCATCTTCAGGGCTGCCGACAATAGGGTTCGAACCCACTATCTCCCGAATGCAAGCTCACAGCTGCGCGCCCCTAACCACACGGCCAACTCGCTCGGTTTATTAATATTATACAGTAATTCAGGATCATCCACTTCTTCCTTTTTACTTAAAATGTTGTCACAAGAAAAAAGTTATTTTGGTTGATCCAATAATAATAATAATAATAATAATAAGTTTTTACGTTCCATTAACTACTTTTACAATTTTCGGAGACGCCGAGGAGTCGGAATTCAGTTCCACAGGAGTTTTTTACGGGGCAGTAAATTTACCGACACTAGGCTGACGTATTTGAGCATCTTCAAAATCACCTGCCTGAGCCAGGATCGAACCTGACAAGTTTGGGTCAGAAGGCCAGCGCCTAAAGCGTCTGAGCTACTCAGCCCACCTTGGTTGATCCAGAACGAGTTGAAAAATCTTAGCAATCGCCATTCAAGGAAATGAATCTGCCTTGCCATGTTTCGCCGAGACAGGGACAACTTCTCTTCGTGCAGTTCTGGAAACTTGTGAACAATGCAGCAAATCTGCAGCAACACAACTTCGACTGCTATTTAGTCACTGCGGCGGAAGTTCCAGCACAACATTACTCTTCTGGACTGTTCTTGTGACTGTTGCTACTGCTGATACTGCCAGCGGATATATGATAACTTTCTTAAACTTCCAGATACATTTCAATTCCAGCGAAAAGCTTTCTACCTATTTTTACTCGTGTTTGTAAAATAGGCAATGTCACGCCTGTCGTTGCGGACCGATCTGTCGGTTATCCCGGTAGATACAAAACATTGTACTATGTACTATTCGTTAATCGGAAGAGGAATGGAAGATTGGAATAATTTACAAAAGAGAAATGTTCGATAAATTTCCAATTTCCTTGAAATTATTTAAGAAAATAAGAGGTAAATGAGGTCCGCCTCTGTGGTGTAGTGGTTAGCGTGATCAGCTGCCAGCCCCGGAGGCCCGGGTTTGATTCCCGGCTTTGCCACGAAATTTGAGAAGTGGTACGAGGGCTGGAACGGGGTCCACTCAGCCTCGGGAGGTCAAATGAATAGAGGGGGAATTCGATTCTCTCCTCAGCCATCTTAGAAGTAGTTTTCCGTGGTTTCCCCCTTCTCCTCCAGGCAAAAGCCGGGATGGTACCTAACTCAAGGCCACGGCCGCTTCCTTCCCTCTTACTTATCTATTCTTTACAATCTTCCCATCCACAAGACCCCTGTTCAGCATAGCAGGTGAGGCCGCCTGGGCGAGGTACTGGTCCTCCTTTCCAATTGTATCCCTTGACCAAATGTCTGAACACTGCCCTTGAGGCGGTAGAAGTGGGATCCCTCGCTGAGTCCGAGGGAAAAACCAACCCTGGAGGGTAAACGGATTAAGAAAAAAGAACTAGGTAAACAAATGATAGGGAATCTGCCACATGGGCAACAGCCCTAAATGCAGATCAGGTGTAAAAAAATAGGTTAAAAAGTACAGGAGATGTGTTATGTCTACAGTATGAAACAGATACGGCGCAAAGACAAGCAGTTTCACAATGAATTAAACATGCACAGTTCGTAAGGGACACGAAACTACTACTACTACTACTACTACTACTACTACTAAAATTGTTTTCATTCGTTCCCTGAAGGAGGAAGACGGTGACGCCGTCTCTCAGGCCGGGAGATTTGTTACGGTAAAGGAGATTCTCGGAGAAGGTGAGGAGGTTGGCGGCCGTGGCCTATACTGGGAACTGTCCCGCCATTCGCTTTAGTGCAGGAGAATGGAAAACCACGGAAAACCATTCTCAGGACTGCCGACGGTTGGGGCCAGCCGTGAGGTCCAGCCCTGTCGCGTCTCCCGAATGCAGAGGCGGTAGAGCCGTGGCCACCCCTCCTGTTCTTGGTTGGCCGGTCAGAGTGCAGAGCTGTTGGACCACGGACCAGCCGTGGCCACTTAAGGACCGAGACCCACTCTGCATCTACCGACCACACAAAAGCAGAACACTAAGAGAGGACGAGTTCAAGAGTTGCAGTAATTTTGTTTATATCTTTCGCCAACGGTCTTTAAACGTCCATCGTTAAAAACCGTTCTCTTAATTATTTTTGTTTTGTTTTTTCACTTGATCTTGGATTACGCAAGATATCCCCAGTTCTGGATGAAATTACGAAAGTTATTCGTATCGACTGGTTGCATAATTCAGTTGGTCTGGCGCTTGCTTGTGTGTTCAAAGCTTCTCTGCATTATAGCGTTCCTCAAAACAAATAGGGAACTGAGCCAGTTGGCTGTGCGGTTAGTCAGGTCGTTGTGAGTTTACATCCGGGAGATGAAGGGCTCGAAACCAACTGTCGGCAGCTCTGAAGATGGTTTTCTGCGGTTTCCCTATTTTCAAACCAGGCAAAATGCTGGGACTGTACCTTATTCAATACCACGGTCACTACCTTCCTAATCCTAAAGCATTCTCACCCTTGCTTCCCCTGTGGGCGGGGGCGGTAGAATAACACCCATTGTATCCCCTGTCTGTCGTAAGAGGCGACTAAAAGGGATCCCACAGGCTCTTAACTTGGGAGCGTATTTTATTTTATTTTTTGTTATTTGCTGTACGTCGCACCGACACAGATAGGTTTTATGGCGACGATGGGACAGGGGAGGGCTAGGAGTGGGAAGGAAGCGGCCGTGGCCTTAATTAAGGTACAGCCCCAGCATTTGCCTGGTGTGAAAATGGGAAACCACGGAAAACCATCTTCAGGACTGCCGACAGTGGGGTTCGAACCCACGATCTTCCGAATACTGGATACTGGCCGCAATTAAGCGACTGCAGCTATCGAGCTCGGTGGAGCGTAAACTGGCGACCACGGGGCCCTTAGCTGAGTCCTGACACTGCTTCCACTTACTTGTGCCAAGCTCCTCACTTTCATATAACATATCCGACCTCCCTAGGTCAACTCTTGTTCTTTTCCGACCCCGACGTTATATGTTTGCGAATCCTGGCGAGTCTTTCATTTTCACACCCTTTTCTTTCTCTGACCGTTGCCTTCATTTTTCGAAGTGTCGGATCCCTTCCATTTTCTCTCTCTCTGATTAGTGCTATATAGAGGATGGTTGCCCAGTTGTACTTCCTCTTAAAAAAATAACCACCACCACCACCACCACCACTAACCCCCCCCCCCCCCTCACATTAGAGTAACTAAAATCCTATGTGTTTGCGACGTCAAACTACTAGGGGGAAAGAACCTAGGAAACCCAAGTTGAAAGGTTTGCTCTCGGATTCCGATGACGTTTTGTTGCCAACCCGTACGTGAGTTTATTCCGTGTTTTTCCTTACTCGTGGAGTAAAGAATCAATTGGCACATATTTCAAAACTCAAGGTGACCTCAATGTTAGCCCCAATTAATTACAAAATCAAACTCATTACGAACACATGAGAAAGGCTTTCCCTACGCGTGCTATACTAAGCTCCTAAAAGAAGCAAACATGAATAGCATTATTTTTGAAAGCCCGTTTAATTGTGCAAAGATACACATCACCCCAGTCTATGAAAGTACATAATCAACTGTGACGGACAGGGATAAAGCCAAAAAATAAAAAGGAATACTTGTTTCAGGGTAGTGAGTAGCATGTTTAAAAAGAAAACACTAATCAAAATAACAGTTCCGCTCCCAGAACTAGGGAATATTTATTATTTAAGGGAACATGCCAACCGCACGTAAATGTATTCTGCATGTGGGATGTATTCAGATCACTTCTGAAAGTCCTGCATTTCAAAGCAAATCTGATTACCAGATACAGCAAATGACTCCTAACAAAGGAAAGTGAGCGAGTCTCCAATTTGCTTCAAAAATATATCTCCACAGTTGCACAAAAACGCAATTGTTATCTGAAGAATTCAGTGCTACCCGGTGTGTAACGTACTACTTCAGACTCAAGATTAGCTTCGAGAGGAAGAATGTGAAAATGCTCTATGGCAAACTGTATACAGTGCACTAGCCAGGATGTAGAATTTCCATGAAAGAACACGACTGGGAAGTACAGTCTTTCTTATAAACCGAGATCGTCCAGCGGCGTTCCTACTCTCGGGGACTTACACCGATTGGTCTTACGGCGACGATGGGATAGGAAAGGCCTAGGAGTAGGAAGGAAGCGGTCGTGGCCTTTATTAAGGTACAGCCCCAGCATTTGCCTGGTGTGAAAATGGGAAACCACGGAAAACCATCTTCAGGGCTGGCGACAATGGTATTCGAACCCACTATCTCCCGGATGCAAGCCCACAGCTGCGCGCCTCTAACCGCACGGCCAACTCGCCCGGTGTAGCCACTCTGAATCTCAGCTGTAAACACGGTGAGACGTTTATCATTGCAACACCGTATTTTCGTATGCAAGTTATTTTTAAGCATGAGTCGGCTCGACGGGTACGCAGTGCATTTGTTCAGCAATTTCCTGCTGAACTGCACAGATTCACGTAGTTGTAAATAAATTAGAAACTAATGGCTCAGTGCTCAATATAAAACATGCGCGCACAAGAACAGTTTAGTAATAATAATAATAATAATAATATTGGCTATACGTCCCACTAACTACTTTTTTTTACGGTTTTCGGAGAGGCCAAAATGACGGAATTTAGTCCCGCATGAGTTTTTTTTACGTGTCAGTAAATCTACCGACACGAGACTGACGTATTTGAGGACCTTCAAATACCATTAGACTGAAGCGGGATCAAACTACTCATTTTGGACACAGAAAAGCAACAAATCATTGGGAAAAAGTCCACATTTGAATTGCGATCTAGTGGTATAAGTTAAACGTTACAGCAAATTCATCATTTTATTTACTCAGTCACCACAGGAAGCTCTGTGAGCTTAGAAGAACAATTTCGACCGGCAGTAGATCGCCGGCTTTCTGAGCGCAAGTTGGTGGGTTCGATACTAGCTCAGTCCTGTGGTATTTGAAGGTGCTCAAATAAGTCATCCGTATGTTGGGAGATTTACCGACACGTAAAAGAAGTCCAGCGATACAAAATTCCGGCACCTCTTCAAAAGCCGTAACAGTAGTTGGTGGGACGACAAATTATTATTATTATTCATGTTTTTGGTTTTACCTCCTACTAACTACTTTTACTGTCTTCGGAGATGTTAAGGTGCGGAATGTTGTCCCACAAGAGTTCTTTACTGTGCCAGTAAATCTACCGACACGAAGCTGGCGTGTTTGAGCACCTACAAATACCACAGGACTGATTCGAGATCGAACTCGCCGACCTGAGTTCGGAAGGCCAGCGCTCTACCATCTGACCTATTCAGCCCAGTCTTTTTCTTTTTTGTTAAGTCCTTGCGCAGGACTAAGTTGTGAATTAATTAACGAATCTAGAACATATATATTTTGCGAGTCTACCACCAACAACGTGCTTTACGTCGCACCGACACAGAGAGGTATTATGGCAACGATGGAATAGGAAAGGGCTGGGAGTGGGAAGGAAGCGGCCGTGGCCTTAATTAAGGTACAGCCTGGTGTGAAAATGGGAAATATGTTGCCAATAAATATAAATTAATTACTTAAGTAAGTAAAGAAATATTCACTGTTTTGTCGGCCATTTGCACGATATAGTTTATTTCAAGCATTAAATATTTGAATCTCTATAACAGGGGTTTCCAAATGGCGGCCCGCAGGCCGCATGTGGCCCGCGAAGCCATTTTTGCGGCCCGCGAGGGCACTGTAAGAAGTAATGTGAAGAAAAATTCACAAAAATATTTATTAGCTCGTTCAAGAAAGTATTAATTTGTATACACCTTATAGACCCAAGTCAGAACTAATTATTCTTTAATACTAGTTCCTCTTTTCAAGTATTCACTTGTTCTCAGATTATTTTTTATTTTTAAACATTTAAAATCCAAATTTCAAATAATGATAATATTTTTTGCGTCCCACTGACTACTTCTGATGGTTTTCGGAGACGCCGAGGTGTCGAAATTTTGTCCCACAGGAGTTCTTTTACGTGCCAGTAAATCTACAGACACGAGGCTGACGTATTTAAGCACCTTCAAATACCACCAGACTGAGCCAGAATCGAACCTGCCAAGCTAGGGCCACAAGGCCAGCACCTCAACCGTCTCAGCCAGGCTCCAAATTTCACTCTTATGCAATGTTAAAATAATGTTTTAAGCAATTAAAATGATCAAACCCTCATTTCAATAGAACTATGCATATTATTTCATAATGGTGCTTCTGTACTATTTTCAGAATTTTACGAAAATTGGCCTATTTAAGTGCGGCCCGCGAACATGACTAAGGTTTCAAAAATGACCCTCGAGCCCTTACAAATTGGAAACCCTTGCTCTATACGGTCTCAAATTTAATTATGCACAAACTAATAACTGTAGCATCATTACCGAAGGATCTCTCAATGAATGTCTTCAGTTCCTAGCTCACATGTAGAGTAATCAGAATCCAAGAGCTCTACCAACTGGAGAGAGAATGGTTCGATTCAACTGAACTGCAGTTAAAAGGCAAGCGTTTTCTCCATTGAACTTCTACGTCTTCATTAAGAAGAACCGTTCCTGGATGTCTCCCAGCTGGACAGCCGAAAGCTGCAGTTACTCAGCTAGGTGAGTGGAAAACTGTGCAGCAAATCGGTTAAGACGAGCATTTAGGAGGAGATTACATTATTCTGAAGAAAGACTCCCGATGAATTATGTTGCAAATAGAAAACAAACCCTCCCCACTTATTCACCCTATTATCTCCTATCTCAGTTTTTAGAGATCTATCGTTGCTTCATGTGAGGGGTCCGAGTCATCTTACCAACAGCTCGTGTGAAGCCAGTCTTATGACCTAATACTAGTGTAAGGGAAGTGGCGGCGCGTTCTATATGTTCAGTGGTTCAGTGAACCCCCTAGAAATACATAAGTCTAGGTAAAATGGTTTATCAGAGCCTATTCCTTAAATTTGCTCCGTATATCAGCGCGCGTAGCGGTATTTTTGACATCGACACTCGGTTGCTCTCCGTAACCAGCAAATAGGTTCAATTTCAGGACTGTACACGCGGGGCCGTGAGACGTAAGGAGGGTGCGCAAGGGGAGGGGTTATGAGAAGCAGGGAAAACATAGCCCAGGAATCGCTGGCAACTGGACCAGCGATAGGCACGAGTTACATCGAGCAGTCCCGAAATTAGCCGAAGCATTGTCAGAGCGCGCGGTTAAAATTTGCCGTACGTGGTAGGTTTTGAAGGGATTTTAATTTGGCGATTTTGCCATTCTGATGTAATTAACCGCAATGGGCCAGAATATTTTGCTTACTACGGTTTGTATAGCATCAATAGGCGTACGTAACCTAAGTTTATGTAATTGAATGAAACTTTTCATTAGTAATATGTGCTTTATGAAAAGTAAACAGCAAAATACGTCAACACATATGTAACAGCAGTCTGCCTAACATGTTCCTGAAGAAGTTATTCCTACGTAAGCAACGTCTTCAAAATGAGGGGAAATTGGATCAGCTTATAGTAATTGCACCTCATATTCTCTGTCTTTCATTCTTCATTGTTTTGGTAACTTCTTCGAGCTGTAGCCGTGTCTCTGCAAAGCAAAGTCGCGTTTCTAATCAAGCAATGTCACTATTTTACAGCTATGTAAACATCAAGTAACAATAATGATCTGAACACGTTATTTTCCACAGCAGTGAACCCCCACGCGCCGCCACTGTGTGTAAGGGGCTTAACTGTGGCTAGGATTACGAAGAAAATGGCACGAGTCTGTTTGTTCCACCACTGCATTCGTGGGAAATCATCTGAGATTTCAATCACGTTACCTGTCCCATCGCAGTCTTATTGCATGGTAGTGGTGGATAGAGCCCCGCCGGAAGCTATACGCTGTGAGTCACAGGGGCGGACTATTTTCATAGATGTTTGTGGTATGTTGTAAAGCACTGAATTTAAGTTTCTGTGAATTGAAAGCTGTTGTCTACTGCTTCTTGGTTCAAGATAGCCCAGTTTACATTTTATGGCTCATTAAACTAGTCTACAGAGCGGTGACGCAAACATCAAGAATGTTCACATTTAAATGAACTTTCATAGAACAAATATTTGAAGATTACTACCATTTTATGATACCTGGTACTTGCAGAAATGTTCGCGGTCAGGTGAAGCATACAGTCGAACCTCGATATCTCGAACCTCCATTACTCAAATTTTCAGTATCTCGAAGTAACTTAAATTTCCCGCCCGTTTGTCCTCTTCTCCACGTGTATTTATCTCTCTTTACTCGAAATTCGGTTACACGAAGTTCTCGATTCCCGAAGCAAACATCTTCTCCCTTGAAGCAAAAAATACTCTGTAACCCGAATTTTGTGCAACATTAACTGTGCAATACGCGTTTGTGGTTTTTGAGGACCAGTTAACAAGTAAAGAAAGATTTTCAGTGATGCTGGGAGCTAATATGACGGGAACCGAAAAACTAAAACTTCTAATGATCGGAAAATCGGCAAGCCTCGCTGTTTCTCCGGCGTGATTTTTTTTCTAGTTGCTTTACGTCGCACCGACACAGATGGGTCTTATGGCGACGATGGGACAGGGAAGGGCTAGGAGTGTGAAGGAATCGGCCGTGGCCTTAATTAAGGTACAGCCCCAGCATTTGCCTGATGTGAAAATGGGAAACCACGGAAAACCATTTTCAGGGCTGGCGACAGTGGGGTTCGAACCTACTATCTCCCGAATACTGGATACTGGCCGCACTTAAGCGACCGGCGTGAATTAATTGCCGGTCACGCACGAAAGCAAACCCCTGAAGTCGCGGATGACAAGCTCCATTTTCGAATCTCGGCTGCCTAGTACTGACGAGAAGAGGAGGAACGGTTAACACTAACAAACAGAAGAAACTAACTACTTTTTTTTTCTTCCAAAGGTGTTAACTGAGGTATGATTCTTGTTTCACTACTGAATGTACTGTACCCTGTCTTCTAAAAGTTACTATAATAAATGTTATAATTAAGGTGATGCCCTAAAATAGAGTTTGTTTGCATATTTTTAAATACTGTTAAAATCATGTATTCAACTCGCAACTCGTCTCCTCTAATGACTTTAACATCCAGTCCGAGCACTGATTCACCCTCGTGAATTCAGCTCTGTCGGACCATGAGAGTGAGCAAATCTGGTCATGGAAGCCAGGTTTAGGAGTTGTCGCACTGACAATATGACGTTCCAATATCTGCAGTTCATCTGCTTGGGCAGTTGTCTTTGGAAGACCAAGGCCCTCACTGAGCTGAATGGGCCACAGGATTGTTTTATATTAGTATTGCAACAGAGAGCTCAAATGTTCAGCACAGATACACTAACAAAACGCACCTCCCTGTGGTATCTCCTGCCTGTCGTAAGAGGCGACTAAAGGGGGCCCCAAGGGCTCTGAACTTTGGAGCGTGGGTTGGCAACCGTGAGGCCCTTAGCTGAGTCCTGGCATTGCTTCCACTTATTTGTGCCAGGCTCCTCACTTTCATCTATCCTAGTCGACCTCCCTTGGTCAACTCTTGTTCTTTTCCGACCCCGACACTATTAGGTTTGCGACGGCTAGGGAGTCGTTCATTTCCATGCCCTTCGTAGCCCTTATCTTCCTTTGGCCGATATCTTCATTTTTCGAAGTGTCGGAACCCTTCCATTTCTTCTCTCTGATTGGTGTTATATAGAGGATGGTTGCCTAGTTGTACTTCCTCTTAAAACAATAATCACCACCATAACAAAACGCCACGCTAACAGATGTGTAGTTCCTTTGAAGTTTACACAACTGACATCTACTGTTAATCGATATATAAGGTTTCCCCACGAAAACTATGACAACAGAATTAAGATATATAATTTACAGGGTATCGTGAATGGATAAACCATTCTTACAAACACGATAATCATTCACGAAAGGTACGAGAGTTGGCTGGTGTACGGGATTCAGTGAATTCGGAGTCCGGCTTCACGACAAAAAGGTTAGCGTGCTGGCCTTTGGTCACAGGGGCCCCGGGTTCGATTCCCGGCGGGGCCAGGAATATTAACCATAACTGGTTAATTTCGCTGGCACGGGAGCTGGATATGTGTGTAGTCTTCATCATCATTTCATCCTCATCACGATGCGCAGGTCGCCTACGGGAGTCAAATCAAAAGACCTGCATCTGGCGAGCCGAACTTGTCATCTGACACTTCCAGCACTAAAAACCATACGCCATTTCATTTGCAGTGAATTCGGAGAGAGTTCGATCAGAGGTGTGTATATTTGTGCTGTTCGTAACAATGTATCAAACGAATTGTCTAATTTGCGACATATTAATAAAAGTTATCGTAACGCTTCTCTTATTACAATAAAACTATATGCGAAATAGTAGTGGGCAGCTAGGGAGTCGGGATAAAACAAAAACACGCACCACTTAATGTTCCCCTTTTGTATCAAAGAGGAGAGGGGATATTTCTTATCTAGGAGAGGAGTGTCATGGCAGCAAAACAGAGGAAATTACAGTAATTCTAAAAAACTGCAACAATAGAGTAAATATGCACTCGAGTGAAGACGGTTTAAGCCGGATTATTGTTCTCGAGACGGTGGGAGTGTGAGACGAACTGCATCACATGGCGCGAAACAAAGAGAAATGAACTTTAAGAGCAACTTTTTATAGCTGTTCTCAAATAATAAGTAAGCTAGTTCGGCCCTGAGCTCTAGCGCGTCGCCCAACACCTAAAAACGAGAGAAAGCTATGTGAAAAGATAGATCAGACGAGGCCACAGCTTGCAAGAACTTCGCAGTAATGAGAACGTCCCTGATTCTACGTCTCAATAACTACTTTTAGACTTTCAGAATTTCTTTCACATGTCATTAAATTTACCACCACGAGCGTGGTGTATATGAACACCTTTAAATATCACCGGACTGAGCCGAGATAGAAACTGCCAACTAGAACTGAAAAAGCCGGCGCCCTTCAGTCTCAGCTACTCTGTCCCGCATTACGCAAATTTGTAGTTTTTCATTAATGAACATAGCCATGGTATCCTCAGCTTTTACATCCAATTCGAAGTACAGGACCGTGACGTTTTGGTTCGAAAATCCCACATGCATCGATTCGAGCCACGACCGCCTTAAGGAAAAGTCAGCAATTATGTCACTCGTCTACTTCCCGCTGTAAACTCTTTGTAAGCAGTAAAGCGCAAAAAAGGAAAGTGCTTGCGGTATTATAATCTTACCAATTAGTTCCGATCGGCTGATCGTGAGCCGTAGTCGGTTAAGTGTTCACTTCTCAAGCACAACTTCGCGGAATCGAATTTCGCTATCCCCAGTTGTCATTATTAAGAGCACTTAAACTTGAGGGAATCATGTAAGATTTAATGGCCTATGTTGAAAATTCTGGCACTTCGGCGTTTTTAAACCAAAAGCAGTGAACAGATATTAAACGCATACTAATTAGTTATGATCATTTGCAATAACAAACGTTGTTACTTTGCGCCAATAAACACTGTGTTGCATGTTTAGCAATAATGCAATTTAGCGGTGCATCTCTGGTAATTTCCTTTACTTGTTAATAACACAGTTTAATTCGAATTACACATTCCCAGTCTAATCCAATGAAACACAAATGAGCAAACTTATTACACAAGAAAAGAGTATATTTTTAGTTGCTTTACGTCGCACCGACACAGACAGGCCTTATGGCGATGATGAGGCAGGAAGGGGCTAGGAGTGGGGAGGAAGCCTCCTATGCCTTAATTAAGGTACAGCCCCAGCATTTGCCTGGTGTGAAAATGGGAAACCACAGAAAACCATTTTCAGGGCTGCCGACGGTGGGATTCGAACCCACTATCTCCCAAATACTGCAAAGAGTATATAAAATTATATAAATTTCAATTAGGCCTTAAAAATATCTGCATGATTTTGTCACTAACATTTTACACAGCAGTAAACGAAGTGTGATGACCATCACCTTTTTTGTTATATCCGATAAAAACTGAGATATGATATTAGAGATTCTTCTGAAAATTAAAATTATATTTTAGCAATTTGAAAGTTCTTAAATGTCACGGCTTTTAAAATATTAAACAAGGAGCTCTTCTGGGAGAATATCACACTGCATGAAGAGTGAATGCGAGTCGACATTTCGCATTTTGCGAAGGGTATTTTAAATGAAAATGAAAAAAAAATGGAAAAAAAAACACGAAGTAGAGAAGTGTAAGTCGCAAGTGCAAACGATAATAGCGAAGGCAAATATGAACATCATCTTGAAGTTACGAGTAATTATCGATAACTGTTATTACGGCAACAAGAGAACTATTCAAGGGTACTCTAGAAGATATATAACCTATAATATAGGCCTACAACATAATATTCGCAGGTTTCACTCCCGTTAGTGTATAGTATAAAAGACAATCGCACCATTAAAAAAATGTAACGCGAAGAAGTTCAGCTGGCTGCATGACGACTGGGTGCGTACTTACTTTTGCCACTGGTTTAATCAGTCTCTCATGGAGTTTCACATGATTACTTGTTAAAACATAATCCTGAGGAAAGCAATGGCAAACCACAGCACCCCTCACCTTGCCTAGTACGCCTCATTTTGGTGCTGACATTGGTTTTTGCGGTTTCACTATAATCGCACAGCCTTTGGTGGTGCTACTTTAGGATCTACACAGCCTCTGGGCTGATGGCCTAACAAACAGAATCCACTCAAAGCATACTCCTTTTTATAGTCCGCTGATCTATGCTGAAGAATAATAAAAGCATGATAACGCATAGTAAAGAACTATCTGTTCTAAAAAAAAAAAGAAAGGCTACTTTCAATGAATCTGTCAAAAAACAGAATTCCAGAGGGGTGGTGGCAATTATTGTTTTAAGAGGATGGGTGTCATAGATTTGAGAATAACGTTTCACATGATATCACCCCAAACCCTAGAAAAATGTATGTATTTTTAACTAACCATGGATGCATTGCTAATCACGACTTCAATTAGGATTATAATGCCCAGGATACCACTCTATGTAACCGCCCATTTAGAACTAAAGTACATGTTTTGTCCGATTTCTTTCCTACTATCTCCTTCACTCGTGGCAAAACATATTTTACGATTCGCATTGGCTTATTTCATTTCCTGTGCAATAATGATATTGCATTTAGTGTTGAAATGTAATTCCCAATGAGGTTTCATCGATAAATATATTTCTCACTGAATGTGATTGGTTTTACTCCCACTAACTAAATTGTAATGGTTTTCTTTGAGACACCGAGGTGCCAGGATTTCTTTCCGCGGGAATCCTTTCAAATATCACCAGACTCAACCAGGATCGAGCCTGTCAAGTCTTCCCATCCCCCTACAAGGCCCCTGTTAACCATAGCAGGTGAGGCCGCCTGGGCGAAGTACTGGTCATACTCCCCAGTTGTATCCCCGACCAAGAGTCCAGGACACTGCCCTTGAGGCGGTAGAGGTGGGATCCCTCGCTGAGTCCGAGGGAAAAGCCGAACCTGGAGGGTAAACAGATGATGATGATGAAATTCCAAATGTATCACCAAACATGCCGACATCGTACGACATGGAGTGTCGAATGGACTTCTTTCCGCCCTTCAAAAATCCGACTACCTCTGCCGGGTTTGAACCCGCTATCTTGGGATCCGGAGGCCGACACTCTACCACGGATCCACAGAGGCAGCTAGAATAACAGTTACATCCTATTCATTGTGCGCTATGTGGTCAAATGTACTCTATACAAAATGGTCCCAGTGCTGTTCTGATGCATGTACGTAAAACAAGTACACGTAGATGCGATAACATGAAAGTGATAAAACGAAAACGATAAAACTGTGGCGATACACATTTGCTGATTGGTCGAAGTTTCTGATATTCCTATACCGGATAAGTCGTTGGAATCAATGGGGTCGCGGGTGAGAACCGTGCCGCACATGTGGATATGACCCTCTTCTACGGCCAGATGCTCTTCTCGATGCCAATCCTATATGAAGGAATGTAACCACTATTGCGTGTTTCCGGTGATTGGTAGTGGGACAAACTCAAACACCCAGTCCCCGAGCCAGAAGAATTAGATGCGATTAAAATACCCGACCCGGCCGGGAATCGAACCCTGGACCCTCGGAGCCGAAGGCCTCAACGCTGACCATTCAGCCGAGGAGTCGGACAGTAATAATAATAATAATAATAATAATAATAATAATAATAATAATAATTCCTACACCATTACTCGCAGTATAACTTGACCTCCCCATTACTATGTTGGAAAATATAATGACCATATTAAACTCTTTCTTCTACAATACACACGTTTGCCTCTATTGCTGAATGTAATTCTTTATTATGCACTACCATAAATATAAAGTTAGAAGTCATCTATAAATTTTATAATAATCGAAGCACTAGTTCTGTTTACCTGCTCATACTTTTCTTTACTGGTTATCATTAACACTTAACACCCAGTTCTTCCATTTCTAAATATTTCTTATCAATCCATCATTTCACAGGGCCTACAGTGCCACAGTGACTTTCGATTTCATTTCATTTCATATGCATTTGCAGATTTAAACCATAGCCGTCGACCGATGAGGTTAGAAACTGTGGTGCGCATTGTCTTGAAGGAATGAAACAGATGTAATGAAATGTCGTATGGCTTTTAGTGCCGGGATATCCCAGGACGGGTTCGGCTCACCAGGTGCAGGTCTTTCTATTTGACACCCGTAGGTGACCTGCGCGTCGTGATGAGGATGAAATTATGATGATGAAGACAGCACATACACCCAGCCCACAATAATAATAACCAATTAAGGTTAAAATCCCCCGACCCGGCCGGGAATCGAACCCGGGACCCTCTGAACCGAAGGCCAGTACGCTGACCGTTCAGCCAACGAGTCGGACAGTGAAACAGATTATCATCAGCCTCTCGCAACATAACGAAGGTAGTAGAAATCGGATTTCTCGAAGAATGAGGATATCAGATAAAAGGAAGGGTCATAATTGGATGAATACAATACTATGGAGGGTTAGAAGAGACAAAATTACCATGGGAGGCCGGACAAGAAAGATGTGGCTCATTTCATCGAAGACCGGTGGCATTTATTTGGTAATTGTGGACGGTAACGATCAAATTTGTCCAATCTAATTTGAGATTTCACGTTCTGCAACAATATAGAACACACGCCCCAAAACAACAGAGCGTGACTGGAAGAACTCTAACGATACTATTTAGGAACAAAATTTAGCAATAATTCATTAATGCCCTACATGCTCATCCAAGCACATACAAGCACGGTTGGAATAAATCATTTAAGATAATCTAGGAAACACCTAGTCACGCAGGACAAAGGAGGAGCAAGGCAGGGTACTGTCCAGCCATGTCGGAATCACACTTCAACTCTCTCCGTCATGCCTTGGTCTTCACGGTCGGTAACTCGCCTGGACAAGAACACTTGCTCTTATTCAAGAGCCTCGTCCTACAAGCAGCTTACAGGAATCGTTTTTGTTCTGCACGATCAGAAAAGTAAATACGTCAACCCAGCAGCCTACGAGAAGATCAATGTACACGGCTTACCAGTGACATTCAATTTGTGAATAGGAGGCAAAACAAAATCTTAACGAGCAAGCACTTCGCTCATTACACGAATTAATAAAACACTTATCGTTACACTAATAATTAAATTAATTAATTAATTAAAACTTGTAAATTACACCGGTTGCCTACAGTATTTGTCTTCGTTTAAACAATATCTGAACAGAAAAGATCAAGACAGATAGATAGATCGATCAAAGATAAGCAAGCGAAAGGAAGAGCTATGAATAGACGTAAATGAAATCCCAAGACGAAAGAAAGAAAGAAAGAAAGAAAGAAAGAAAGAAAGAAAGAAAGAAAGAAAGAAAGAAAGAAAGAAAGCCTTTTTCCCCCCTTTGTTTTTCAAGTTGCTTTACGTCGCACCAACACAGATAGGTCTTACGGCGACGATGGGACGGGAAAGGGTTAGGCGTGGGAAAGAAGAGGCCGTGGCCTTAATCAAGGTACAGCCCGGTGTGAAAATGGGAAACCACGGAAAACCATCTTCAGGGCTGCCAAAAGTGGGGTTTGAAGCCACTATATCCCGAATACTGGCCGCACTTAAGCGACTGCAGCTATCGAGCTCGGTGAAAGAAAGAAAGAAAGAAAGAAAGAAAGAAAGAAAGAAAGAAAGAAAGAAAGAAAGAAAGAATCATAACTTTGATATAATAAATCTTTCAATTCGTAAGATGGAAGTACTACACTTTGCTTCTCTTGACTTTCAAATACTACAATATTCATTAGTGAAACTGTATCTCAATACATTAGGTGTCACGGTCAACTGGAGACTTTAACCTCCTCCTCGATAGATAGAACGATTCACCGTCGTAACTGTAAATACATTAGTTCCATGCTGACATGAACTACTACTAAAATGATTTCATTCCTCACCTGAAGGGGGAGGCGGGTTTCTTAGACTGTGACGCCATCTCTCAGGCCAGGAAATTTGTTACGGTGAAGAAGATTTGCAGAGAAGATGAGAGGGTTGGCGGCCGTGGCCTAAACTAGGAACTGTCCCGGCGTTCGCCTTAGTGCAGGAGAATGGAAAACAACCGACGGTGGGGACCAGACTCTCTCCGTCTCCCAAATGCAGAGGCGTCGGACCAGTCGAAGCCCACTCGCCGACTGATGACATGGATTCAAGGCTCAGCATTTAAGCTCTGGCCACAGTGGATTTGAAAAGCAAATAGACCCCAGAACAAATGCCTCGATTTGAAACTTTTTGATTTAACTTTATTCAGCACAACAAAGGTACGGTACAAGTAAACTTTGCACAACACGGGATACCACACGAAGTTAAGAATTACAGTACGTACACGGAACTAATTATTACCCCAATCCCTGATTAAAAACAACAAATTACAATTTTCAGGACGCATACGAACAGATACATCATCATAATGCAGTGCACTGATTAGCAACAAAGGTGACTGCAACCAGGAAATCGCTTTGCATTAGTTTTTATATCTTATATCTGAAAATATTCCAAAGACATCAAATTGCTAGATTTACCTCGTCTTATGAGATATTAAAAACACCGTCAAAAATCAAACATATTATAAACGAAAACTAAATTACAATAAAAAAATGTAAGATATAGTCTATAACCGCCTGTTGCCATTTCTTGATGGATGCAGTATTTTTGTATCTGTCTCTTGGCACAGGCCAGATCAAAGTGTAGCTTCCACCGAAGTCCCAGTCTCATCCATGGCTGTGACAATATGGAAGCTGCTGGGGTATGGGTGGTGCTGAGTAATGACATTTGGAGCACAACCAGTGTCGAGTGTTATGAAAGGTGTTGCTCATAGAATCAGTCATGCTGCAGTAGCACCTTCTGGTCCAGTGAGGAAAGATATGGCAAACTACATCACTCCTCATCTTGCCTAGTACGCCTCATTTGGGCTCTGCCATTGGTTTTTGCGGTTTCCCCATAACTGTAGAGCCTTTGGTGGTGCTATTTGAGGATCCAACCAGCCTCTGGGCTGATGACCTAACAGAATCCGTATACGAGTTGTGTGGGAACATTTAAGATAACGCATAACGAACTGCGAAAGACATAGGTAAGTCTATGTAAAATGGTTTATTACAGCCTATTCCTTTAATAAGCTCTGTATATCCACGCGTAGCGTATTTTGACATCAACACTCTGTTGCTCTTCGGAACCAGCGGAGAGGTTCAATTTCAGGACTGAGGGTGCGGGGCCGTGAGACGTAAGGAGGGTGCACATGGCGAGGGGCTGTGAGGTGCAGGGAAAACAGCCCAGGAATCGCTGGCGACTGGACCAGCGATAGATACGAGTTACACCGAACATTTCCGAAATTAGCCGAAGCAGTGCCGTAGCCTATGTGGTAGTTTTTGGAGGGATTTTAATTTGACGATTTTGCATTTCTAATGTAATTAACCGCAATGAGCCAGAATACTTTGATAACTACGTTTTGTATAGCATCAATAGGCGTACGTAGCCTAAGTTAATGTACTTAATGAAACGTTTCATTAGTAAGTGGTGATGGTGATTTTGTTTTAAGAAGAAGTACAACTAGGCAACCATCCTCTACATTACAGTAAACATAGAGAAACAATGGGAGGGATCCTACACTTCGAAAATGAAAGTGTCGGCCAAAGAAAGGTAAAAGCCACGAAGGGCGTGAAAATGAAACCCTCCCTGGGCCTCAAGTGCTCTCATACCGTCAGGGTCGGAAAAGAACAAGACTTGATTAAGGGAGGTCGGATAGGATAGATGAAAATGAGGAGCCTGGTGCAAGTAAGTGCAAGCTAAGGGCTCCGGGCTCACCAACCCACGCTCCCAAGTTGAGAGCCTCCGGAGCTTTTCGTTAGTAATGTGTGTTTTATGAAAAGCAAGCAGCAAAATACGTCAATACATAAACAACAGTAGTATGCCTAACACGTTCTTAAAGAAGGTATTTGTACGCAAGCAACGTCTCCAAAATCAGAGGAAATTGGATCAGCTTTAAGTAACTGCACCTCATATTTTTGGTCTTTCATCTTCATTGTTTTGGTAACTTCTTCGAGCTGTAGCCGTGTCCCTTCAAAGGAAAATCGCGTTTCTAATCAAGCAATGTCACTACTTTACATCTAAGTAAACATCAAGTAACAATAAATCTCAATACGTTATTTTCGACAGCAGTAAACCCCCAGAGGCTTTATCCACGCGCCGCCACTGAACTGAAGTAATGTCTCCACATTCACTTTTACTCTAAGGAATTTCATGTCGAATATAAATTTGCAAGATTTAATGTATCTTTTTAAAAACGTTTGAAGTGAAAGAGAGCTTTTTTTAAGCATTACATTCTGGTTATACTTCTATATTTATAAACAATGCTTATGTCCAAATGCTGAGTCTATTTTATAATTGTCTTTGTGCTTTTCTGAAGGCAGTCGGAAGATCGAATAGTTTTTTATTCTTCTTCGCGAATGGGTTACCTAGGACCGCGGAATCAACATTTTTCGGCCTCCTTCCCCCCCCCCCCCCAGTAGTTCTTTATCTTCAACTAGCTGTAGTACCCGGCGTTGCCCGGATAGTTTCTGAATATTTACCTTTAAGATTTGCATTACCAGTTAGTTATGTGTGAAGTGAATTTTTATAGAATTTCCTTCTGACTTGCAGACTGATATGTTACGATCTATTATCTAGTTTTAGAATTAGTTAGATGTGTTTCATTTCAAGTTTTAGATTATTTAATTTTCGAGTAAAACTTCGAATCGACTGGGAAGTATTTGATCCTGTCAAATATTAATAGTGATAACCAAATTTATTTAGCCGTCGCACTATAGATACGATGTACAGGATTTCAACTGTCAATGAGACTGTCCGCCTCTCGCCCCCCACCTCTAAGAGATAAAAAATCTGGATTGTCACCATTCATCTCAGCGACCCCTAAAACTGTAGATTCGACACTATTTTCGATTATTTTTATACCTCACTTCCCCCCTCACCTTCACCCCAAATGGGGCTGAACATGAACTTTAAAAAATTCAGAGTGTCACTATTCATTTCAGCGACCACGAACACTATGGATTCGATCCTATTCTAGAATATTTTTATACCACCCCCCTCGCCCCCTGCCCATAAGGGTGCTAGGGGTGTCTTACCCTCACGTGGTTTGTCTCCTGATACTAATTGATACGTGTACCAAGTTTGGTGAAATTGCTCCAGTGGGTTTTTTTTTTTTTTTTTGCTAGTTGTTTTACGTCGCACCGACACAGATAGGTCTTACGGTGACGATAGGACAGGAAAGGGCTAGGAGTAGGAAGGAAGCGGCCGTGACCTTAATTAAGGTACAGCCCCAGCATTTGCCTGGTGTGAAAATGGGAAACCACGGAAAACCATTTTCAGGGCTGCCGACAGTGGGGTTCGAACCTACTATCTCCCGAATACTGGATACTGGCCGCACTTAAGCGACTGCAGCTATCGAGCTCGGTCTCCAGTGGTTTAGGAGGAGATGTGTCATTTACACACACACACATCCATTTTTTATATATAGTAAGATAAGATTTATATACTTCACCCCCTTCCCATCCCCGCCCAAAGGAGTCCTACGAGTGCCTTACACAACAGTATATTTTTTACAGATAGCAAGTCTTGTGTACCAATTTTGGTTGGTAGCTATGTCCAAACGTACATGCTGCTCTAGAATCCTGGAGCTGACGTTGCCATGGTTACGGCAGTTCATTTCTTTTATCCGATTCCTAGAGCAGAGGTAGTGTGGTGCCAATATCTCCGTAACGGTTGGTTTTAGGGCCTTAAAACATGGTTTGCGGGCCCGTGGGGCTTACCGAGTTTTGTTCTTTGCGTCAAGAGGATTAAATTTAGCTCTGTCTCGTCCTTATACGACAAATTCGATATTTTGCCCATATTAGCCTATTATTTTTATATCTCCCCTCCGTGCCCCCCACCTCGAATTGTTATGAAAATAAAATACAGCCCATGTTACTCACTGGCAATGTAGCTTTCTATAGGTGAAGTAATTTTTAAAACCGTTCAGTAGTTTTTGAGTCTATTCGTTACAAACAAACAAAATTTTCCTCTTTATAATATTAGTATAGATGATGTACACGTTTCCGGTCCTCCGACCATGCCGATCGTGTGGGTTTCCTTTCTTGTTCCTCAAATCCACGTGTTTGAATGACGATTTGTATTTTTCTTTCGATCGTGTAGATTTGGCGTTCCTAATTCAGTGATGTCTTTCTCTAAAAATGTGTACCACTGTGGTCTAGTGGCTTTTTTTGTAGAAATTTGGAAATTTGATGTGAAAGTCTGTTAGGGTTCATTCGTTGCAAATGCCCTGCAAATTGGATTCGTCGCATTCGAATTGCATATGTAATTTTGGAAATGTGCTTCTGTATTTCACTATTAGGCTTAGGAGAATGAGTTTCGTTTCTCATGATTTTTCGTTCTTTAATTTTTAATTGTTCCTTTAATCCCTTTTGTTGTAGGCTGAGAGTGTCCGCAGCGTAGAGTGCTTCTGGTTTAACTACTGTATTGTAATGTCGTACGTCACTTTTCCACGAAAGACATTGTTTATTGTAAACGGTTTTATATATCGTCGTTGCCGGGACAAAACCTCCTATGTGATAATATTTTTGGAGGCATACTGACCCGCAGCACATACATTATGAAGAGCGAGAATGCCTTGAAAATACACACACAATATTCACCTCAGATGACAGAACATTACCGGCCAAAGTTCTAAGTAAAAATATTTCACATAGGAGGTTTCGTCCCGGCAGCGACGTTATATTAGAATAGAATGATTCGAGAACTTCAGTGAAGGTAAATATATTTGGGTGCGCACTGCTGAAAGCACTGTTGGACTGAGAATGGAAAGCCTAATAAGCGCAGAAGTCAGAGATTCTGAAGCCCTAAGAATGGTGGAAAAACTTCATTACTTTCAATATACTGTAGGTGTCTAAAGAGTCTGAAAACTATCTTTTTTTTTTTTTTTTTTTTTTTTTTTTTTGCTAGTTGCTTAACGTCGCACCGACACAGATAGGTCTTATGGCGACGATGGGAGGGGGAAGGGCTAGGAGTGGGAAGGAAGCGTCCGTGGCCTTAATTAAGGTATAGCCCCAGCATTTGCCTGGTGTGAAAATGGGAAACCACGGAAAACCATTTTCAGGGCTGCCGACAGTGGGGTTCGAACCTACTATCTCCCGAATACTGGATACTGGCCGCACTTAAGCGACTGCAGCTATCGAGCTCGGTAAACTGTATCTTTTGGGTGATCGGCGAGACATAAAATCGTCCTCAAAAATATTCTCCACTTCAGCTGAATCGAGGTACATAATTCGAAAAGTAGATCCGAAACACTCTGGCAGTACCTCCTGAAGTCAGAAATATGTTGCTTTCTAGACTCAAATGCATAATTGTTATAAAACAAACAAAAAAGAGATCTAATGTCTTCATGTACGCGCGATTCGTACATAACCTTTGGAGGTGTTTATGCGCAACTCCAGCAGTCCGAATAATTATTATTTATTAAACAGCTGCCTTCCTTCTGGAACAAGGGGAGTCTGAGGTATGCAACGGCTAGTTTTAATAGTGGAAATTTGGACATTAAAGCTGTTATGAAGGAAGAAATAGACCTGAGTGGTACTGGAGCGGTAGCGACTTGTCTAGACAGAGCCATAAACCTAGATCGACAGAACGTTGGTGAGACAGAATTATGCGTACACATAAATAGCCGCATAACTGTCGAGCGCTCAGCAGTCAGACACTAATTTTGAGAAGTAGAATATAAAATAGAAAAAAAAACAAAAACAAAAAAAAAAAAAACTGACTGTTCTTGACTGGGATCATAGGTAGATAATTACAGACAGTTAAAGGCATGTATGTCGCCAACCGGGCCAAAATGAGACCTGGCGGTAGAATGAATTACTGGTTCAAAGTAATTACAGGAGTTAGACAAGTTCATAATATACCGGGCACGGCAAACTCAAACACTGGCTACAGTGGTGGCCGTACTGTTCTACCGTGGCTGGTTTGTTAGGCAGCTCTACTACAACCCGCACAACACAGTGAAAGGCGAGACAAGGTCGCTTTAAATCAATATAGAAATAAATTGTATTAGAATAGAGGAGGGATTTTCAATGGCAGACTCCGGTCCGGATAAGGATCCCGATGCTTTTCTTTTTGCTCGGACCTGCACGGTTTATAGGATACCAAGAGTAAGAAAGAAAGGAAAGGAAAAACAGTAAAAATAACTTAGAGAGTAATAGGGCCTATACGACTTAAAGTATATGTTCCCTGGCCTAAAACAGTACTTACTCCACAGATGGCAGTGGGAGTTTGTTGATACTTTACCTAGTCTGCTGCCTCTTCCCTGTCTCATTTAGTAGTTAGCTGTTGCTTGCTCCTCACATGAATTTAAAAATAAAGCTTTGTTTATAGTTCAGTATAAATTTTCAATTATTTCAGTGAACGCTTGCTTCATGAGGGACTACAAGAGATATAAAGTGAACTATGATCAAGCCTGCATGGAAACTGCGATTCTTCTTCGTTTAGCCTGAGCGCACAGAAAGAAAAAAAATCCGACATGTTTAATACGTAATCGGAAAGTTGCTTTGATTAAGAGGAAATTTAAAGTGACCTTTCAACAGTAAGCACTTTAATTATGACCAACAATTTACACCTTCAGTGATGCAAGAAACCAGACGGTTAAACAGTTCAAAGCTTCATTAGATTTGGTTAAGAATGCATGAAACGATTTTATCACCGAACACGATAAGGCAATACAGGAGTCTTTAAAAGTGTCCTGACCGAGCAAGTTGGCCGTGCGGTTAGGGGCGCGTGGCTGTGAGCTTGCATCCGGGAGATAGTGGGCTCGAATCCCACTGTCGGCAGCCCTGAAGATGATTTTCCGTGGTTTCCCATTTTAACACCAGGCAAATGCTGGGGTGTACCTTAATTAACACCACGGCCACTTCCATCCAACTCCCAGGTGTTTCCTATCCCACCGTCGCCATAAGACCTATCTGTGTCGGTGCGACGTAAAGCCACTAGCAAAAAATAAATAAATAAATCCTGGATTTTAGTTAGAGGAAAAAATAATTTGCCAGTTCAGAAATTGTGAAAGTGTGTCCTGATGAAACGGTCAGCACGCGATGTCCAAGCGATGTGAAAATAACAAAATTCAAGTAGTGAGAAGTATACCGTTCGTACCAAACTAAAGGAGGAAATCAGCCATGTGTCTGTGTACTCTAACTCTGAACGATTCTTCTGGCTGTGGTATATTTTAGGTTCGTTAATGGTGTTAGATTTGAGAAACAATTGCTTGGCTTTAAGGATACTGAACGCAGTCGTGCGAAAGACATATACGACACTATGCGCTACTATGTCCGAGAATGATATGAAATTGGAAAGTCTGTTATCGGTGGTAACAAATGATGCTCGTAGCATGGAGGCAGATAAGAGTGGCCTGATGCACTACATTCGAGATCGAAATAGTGAAAAAACCTACAACCTGTTTTCCAGTCATTGACCGGGTCAGGGATGGAATGAATGAAGCAGATATAGGCTATTAGTATGATGGGGTCGCCACTCCCAAAGTGATTTAGTAATGACTGATAGATGCTATGAAATGGGAATGGAGAGTGTTGCTGGAATGAAAGATGACAGGGAAAACCGGAGTACCCGGAGAAAGGATCGAAATAGTAATGTTGTGTTTTGTCACTGCATAACTCACAGAACTGCACTGTGCAGTAAGTTGTCTCCTGAATCACCTGACGTTATGAGTACAGCCACTCATATGGTTATTTTTGTATTTTTTTTATTTTTTTTTTATTTTTTTAATTTTTTTTTTTTTTTTTTTTTTTTTTGCGTGAGAGATCATCACCGACACACAAACTTTTCAGAACCTACCTAGAGGAACTAGGTGCCATGCACACAGACTTTTTGCTTCACAACAATGTTCGCTGGCTTAGCGAAGGGAACACGATTTCCAGATTCTTGGAACTGAAAGATGAACTCAAAAAGTTTTCTCACCGAACTCGATAGCTGTAGTCACTTAAGCGCGGCAATTATCCAGTATTCGCGAGATAGTGGATTCGAACCACACTGTCGGCAGCCCTGATGTTTTCCGTGGTTTCGCATTTTCACACCAGGCAAATGCTGGTGATGTACGTAAGGCCACGGCCGCTTCCTTCCTAGCCCTTTTCTGTCCCATCGTCGCCGTAAGACCTATCTGTGTCGGTGCGACGTAAAGCAACTTGAAAAAGAAATAATCTAGTAGGTTGCTTTCTTGAGTGATATAGTTTACCACATAAACAATCTTTACAGCGACCAGGAAAATTGGGGCATGAACTATACAAAGCTGTACTACTCTTTCGAGCGAATTTAGATCTCTTTCTTCAAGACATGAAGGAGGAATTAATTTTCCCCACACTTCATCTGGTATCTTGTAACGAAAGTTTGCAGCGAAAATTGTTATACTTTTTATGCAAACTGAAGACAGAGTTTGATGAACGATTCATGCAGTTCAACAAATTGGACGATATTTTACATACTGTGATGAAACTCTTCTCCAGCGGTACTCAAGGAGAATGGTGTACCAAAGCAACTGTACTGTGGAACTTTGACAAGGCAGAATTACAGATGGAAATGTTATAGCTGCAAATGACAGAAGAGAGGGGAGAGAAAACTGATTCGTCGTTTTGGCTCTCGACCTCCTGCACGCTAACCCAAAACTCTATCCACTGCACCAACTGTACAGCACGAATAACGTGTGCTGACAGAGGTAGTTACCCTACATGTGGTTACAGTGTTGCCAAATTGCTACTCTTCAACGTCCTTTTTCTGACTGTGAGAGAATTTTTTTATTTTTATTGCTGGCATGTGAGGAGTCGCGCTGCGACGCCCGAGCGCGCGAATTTCGCTTCATCCTGTATATCTATGCAATTTTCTGTAATGTACGTGACAATGATGGGAGTTAACAATGACTCTCTTTGCAACAATGACTTCCGCGAGACATCGCAGCAGTGTAGTTCATAGAGCAATCACCAGATGTCAGGTACAGAGGCGGTACAAGTTAGCGCGCGGACGCGCTCAGTACTCAGTGTTGATACAGACTTGAGTGAAGATGGTCGTTACACCACAACAACGCGCTCAGTGTGTCGTATGGTATGCCAAATTTTCGAGTGTAGTGGAGACCCAGCGAGCTTTCAGTCGTCAGTACAACGTTAGGCATGTCCCATCACATCGGGATATTGTTAAATGGTACAACATGTTTTTGGAAAATGGATTGCAGATGCCTCACACAGGTGGAAGGTGGCGTGATAACAACAAGGAGGAAGATATTCGACAAGCCATGACGCTATCATAGTGAGGGAACAATTAAACCTCATATTCGCTGGTGCGGTCGTGGTGGACCTATGCCATGGCCTCCTAATAGCCCTGACCTAACCCCTCCAGATTTTTTTTTTTTTTGGTATGGGGCTACGTCAAGTCGACAGTGTACGCACGAAGACCACAGAATCTGGCTGGCCTACGGAGGGAGATTACGGCGGCCTTTTAGCAAATCACTCCAGAAATGCTGCGTGCCACGTGGCGCAACATGGATTCGAGGTATCGTTTGTGCCGCACGCGCGATGGTGGACATGTTGAGTGCTAATGTGTTGTGACACAAACTCCAGACTCTCCTTAACATGTATGTACCGTTAACAAGCAATACATGTGCATAGTTTCTTGTGTATAGCGTTTTACTTTTCTGACATCCCAAACGGATGACCCTGTATATTTCAAAATTCGAAAAATTGGACGATCTTTTTCTCTTTTGATCTTCCATGTTTCTAGTAAGAATGAATATTCCTCCTTCTAATAAAAGAAACACGAAATCACCGAAGCGCGTTCATTATTCTTCGCTACCAAGTTAAACATCACGCTAGTGTTTAATTTCACTGCCAGCTAAACATGCTCAACTAAAAATCGATTAAGAATGGTGTTTCACGCTTCCTTCTCTTGATCTTCTAACCAGGCTTTAAATTTAAACCATGTTTACGTACCAGTGGCGGCTCATGGCTGAATAATATGGTGGAAGAGCTACAACCCGTTCTGTTTCCTGCGACAGATTTAGGAACTACATGTTGCTTCTGGTTGTTTTGTACTCGTATCTCGTACTTGTGAAAGGCGGAGGGTCCAGCACGAGACCAAAAATGTATACAGACCGGAGCGCTGTGTAACGTCATAGCGCGGCAACCATGTGGCTACATTTGCTCTACAATGTAAAGTACAGATAAGATCTGACCGGGAGACTAACAATTACGGAAGCGCGGCACCCTCGGGATGAGCTGGACATTTTGTCGTGACGCACAACTGTTTACTGACGCTAGAAACCGAAAACTTATATTACCAACTGAAGGAAAAACCTATTTAAAAGGACATCTTCATTGAACTGTACAGTATTCAGTCTAGCATTTTCCTTCAGGGCATCAGATATCGTATTTTGGTTTCCTTCCAAAGTCTTCAAATCTAGCTGGCATTTTATATGTTCTGCAGAGTCTGGGGGCTTATGAAAAGAACGTGTTATGTTCAACAGGGCTGAAAATCCTTTATTCCAAACGCTATTTTTATTGCTAAAAAGCCATCAGGGCCAACAAAACAACTTCTGTAGAGCTGGAGAGGAGCATAACTATGGAAATATCTTCAACCACGATAGTTTGAAGCTAAGATTGTAAGATTTACCGGAATGATTCACTTCTTTTGTAGCACAAATTTGCGGTGATTCAGTAGGGCGACCAAAACGTAGAACTTCATTCTGATCTTCGTTTCTCCAACGTGTAAATGGTGTTTCTTATAAAATACACACCATGTCATAAACAGGATATATGTTTAAATAAAACAGCAGAACACTACGAATGAACCACGATGCGTAAGAACTCGTACTTCACACAGGATAACGCAAGAAGACGAAACATTCCAATCTTTCCGCAACTTCACTTGCACATTTCGCTATGAGTAAAGTGCGCGGGTGACGTCACGGTTGTCATGGCAACCGCCAAGGCCAAGCGGCACTTGGGAGGTAGAGCCAGCTGCTGAATCTGTCGTCTTCACTCAAGCTCACGCGCCGTACTGTGGTTGCCGACAGCCGGCGCTTTCGTGAGTTCCTCTGGTTCTCATCAAGTGATGCGAGTTCTTGGTGTTCCAAACGCCGTACAAAAACATTTTCTTTCCGTAAAACCAACAAATGTCAGAGGAATATTAAAATTAAAAAATTCATTCTGGTAAAAATAAATGGTGAAGTGGCACTTCACCTACTTCACCTGAAAAGCCGCCCCTGTTACGTACACAATGGTTAGCCGAATCTTAAATAAGGGAGGTGCACTTGGCCATGAGAGCATCTGCACGTCGTTTTCCACAGCTCTAATGGATCATTTACTGAACGGTATAAAATGGGAGGGAAGGATTCAGGGATTCAGTTGGTTGGAAATGTAATAAGAAGTTTGGCCTATGGTGACGACATGGAATGGCAGGCTGTGCTGAAAACCTGCAATGTAGTATTTGGAACTTGGAAAGAGGTACAGAAAGTATGACATGAAAATTAATATTCCCAAGACAATAAAGGATGTCAGTTGGAAAGAAACCTATGAAGACTGAATGTCAATTAGGAAATCCAAAACTGGAAAACGTGGATCGTTTTACGTATGCCTACTTAGAATGTGTATTAACCCAAGATGATAGTACAGTAAGTGAAATCGAATCTGGGTGTAGCAAATTTAACGTAGAGTTGCGATCAAGGTTCTGCAAGACAGAAATGACCTCTCGGACGAAATTATCTTTACATCAGTCCATCTTCAGAGTGACTCCGCTGTACGGGAGTGAAAGCTGGGAGGACCCACGGTATCTTATTCATAAGCTGGAGGTAACCGACATGAAAGTAGCGAGAATGATTGCTAGTACGAACACGTGTGAACAATGAAAGAAGGGTACTCGGAATGAGGACACTAATAAGGTGGTGAGTTCGATGAAGTGAGCCTCACAGTGGCATTAGGCATCGTGCGTTGTAACCATCAAACTAGCACCACCTAATTTGAGATTTCATGATCTACAAAAATATATATATAATGTATAACATTTTAAATATTCAAAGGTAAGAGGTGCTTAGTTGATTCGCAGAGGCTTGTAGACTGAACGCTGCAAGGCAGAACAGACTACCGATGCATATAAGATGACTTCTTTGAAAATTCTCTCTATCTCTAAGGAGTTGTGTTTTCGTGCTCTTAATTCAACTTTTATGACGGCAACTCCCATGATAGCGTGATATTACCAGCTTATTGAGGAATGACGGGAGTAGCTTACTTTCCCAGCCGCAAGCCACGCTGTTAGTTGCGGACAGCGCACGATTTAAACTAGGAAACTTATCCCGTCATTCATGTCACGTTTACAGGAAACACAGGATCTAATGATTGTTGCCGTGTTATTCAAGGAGTTAAAGGTAATTCATCTGTCTCACCTTGTGATGTATTGTTGACAGGCAACCAGCGTAATCACACACAGCCTTATTTCATCCACACTACAGGAAACTGAACTCATGAAATAAACACTTCTTGCTTTAGCGAAATATAAAACTACACGTATTAACTGGCTACTTTGGTTCGAACATGCAAGGCAATGGGGTCCGAGAAGAATAATGCAGTCGGCTGCAGAGGGTAAGATGAGCAAAGGAAGACTTAGGAAACGACGGTTAGTCAGCTGTATATAATGACTTGGACGTAGTAGTAGTAGTAGTAGTAGTAGTAGTAGTAGCTTTTCTGTGTCAGATTTAAGGTACCAAGTTGTTTTCAGCTGCCGGCCCCGTGGTGTAGTGGTAGCGTGCCTGCCTCTCCCCCGGAGGCCCCGGGTTCGATTCCCGGCCAGGTTAGGGATTTTTCTCTCGACCTGAGGAGGAGTTCGAGGTCCACTCAGCCTACGTGATTAGAATTTAGGAGCTATCTGACGGTGAGATGGCGGCCCCGGTCTCGAAAGCCCAGAATAACGGCCGAGAGGATGCGTCGTGCTGACCTCACGACCCCTCGTAATATGCAGACCTTCGGGTTGAGCAGCAGATTGTTCCTTTTCACATTTTTAATAAACAGAAAGGAGGATAGGTAAACGTACCTCAAGATTCAAATAAGATGTTAACCCAGAAATTGTTGGGAATTGTATAGATTGATTAAAAACCGATTAAAACCGCCCAAAATGGCGCACAATTTTTTTAAAGAGTACATACTTTCTAACACTGCACACACGACCGGTTGATGATTATACAAAATTTCGCCATCAACAGGGCCAAGGAATGTTTTTTGATATTTGCTTTACGTTGCACCGACACAGATAGGTCTTATGGCGACGATGGGACAGGAAAGGCCTAAGAACAGGAAGTAAGCGGCCGTGGCCTTAATTAAGATACAACCCCAGCATTTGCCTGGTGTGAAAATGGGAAACCATAATCATGGCTGCCAACAGTGGGATTCAAACCCACCACCTCCCAGCTCACAGTTGCGCACACCTTACCACGCGGCCAACTCGCTCGGTGCTAGGTCCTAGCGAACGATTTGTAATGATACATTTTGTTTTACAAGCAACGTGCCAAACTTCGCACTGTTTCAAATTAATTTAAAGTGACATCGCAAACTAAAGTTGCTTCGACAATCCCTCCATAGATATATTCAATTAAAACTTCGGATATTAGTTTCTTTCCAATACTTAATGAGAAGAGTTTGCAACAAGACTACCTTAATTAATGCAACATCGGCGGCTCTATAATATCTGATGATCCAGATGCTCTTCTGTGGGTGGGGGCGGTAGGACACACTCATGGTTCCCTCTCCCTGTCGTAAGAGGTGATTAAAAGGAGGTTCAGGGGCTCTCAACTTGGGATTGTGAGTTGACGAACACCGTTCCTCTGGTGACTCAGGCACTGTTTCCACTTGTGTCAGGTTACTCATTTTCCATATTCCTATCCGACCTCCCTTGGTCAACTCCTGTACTTTTCCGACGCCGACTGCATTAGAATCGTGAGGCCTAGGGATTTGTATTATTTAGCGTATGGAAAGGAAAACATGCTTATGAGATGAAAATGAAAATTCACAGCCTGCTTATGAGATAAAGGTAAAAAAAATTAACTACATACATATTTACAAAGTAACTCAATTACAAGCTACTGTCGATAAGACGCATGACAATTCACAGCCCAATATCCCAAAGCATCTATCCATGCAAGTGAAGCTGGTTCGTCCCCGTCGTACCCCTGGATAGGTATTTGATATTTCAAACACTGAACTGAACGTCAGCACTTGGCTGACAGACTATCTTTATAAGATCTCCCGGCAAATTTAAACGTGCAGATTCCACCAATCAATCAGGCCTAGAGAATTTTTCATTTCCACGCTCTTCGTGGCTTTTGTCTCTCTATAGCCGATATCTTAATTTTTCTTAAGTGGCGGACCCCTTCTACTTTTTCCCCCTCATTAGTGTTAATAGAGGATGGTTGCCCAGTTGTATCATCACCAATTCCGACCCCGATGGTATTAGGTTGCGAGGGAGTCTTTCAATAGCTCAGATGGTAGATAGCCTTCCTGGCTTAAGTTGGTGAGTTCGATCCCAGCTCATATTCTCAAATACGTTAGCCTCGTGTAGGGAGATTTTCGTAACTCGGGTGGAACGTCAGATAGCTCCTCAACAATAAAGCAGTGGTTGGGATCATGATTCAAATATACAGTATATATTAATTATTCACCGTTCAGTTTTCGAACTGGGTCTATAATCTAAGCTGTTAGCCTTTCTGTCACTAAAGCTTCATCGACCCGACGGAGCTGCAGCCCTGATAAATCTTAGGCTACCAAGTGACTGTTGCTCAGCCCCCAGATTACTAAGTGATACGTGGTCAGCGCAACGAATCCTCCGGTCGTTATTCTTGGAGTTCTATCCCGGGACCGCTATTTCACTGTCAGATAGCTCCTCAATTGTTCTCGCGTAGGCCAAGTAGAGGTCAGAACCACGTAAAAATCGCTGACTTGGCTGGGAATCGAACCCAGGTAAGAGGCAGGCTCTCTACCCCCCAAACCATGGGGCCGCATAGAGGATCATCTTAAAGTACGTTAAATCAAAAGGGGTGATAACGGTAAAAACCTTCGGGAAGCACTTGTTTAGAGAAGCAGATCTGTAAAAGACTTCAAAATGGTAACTTTTCCAACTGACTGGAAGGTATAAAAGTCACATGTTTGTAAGTGTAAGAAAAGAAATGCAACGCAAAGATTATTTTCAAGAGAGCAGATATAGCCACCAGAATGAAAATATCGGGATCGTCTACAAATTACTATCCTTATGCATGAAAAAGAACCACAAGAAGACTTATGAATAAATTAGTGCAGTGCTGCTTAACCAATAATGAATTCAAGTGTGTGAATTTAAAACTCGTATTAGGAGAAATTCTGACTTAAGTCAGAAATGTTTCTGACTAGCGAGCTGGTAACTACCATAATCTATAGACTAATCTACAGACTAAAGGTTTACAGAAACACGTTTTCGACACAAATATATCTTATGGTTGACTGTCATTTGAAAATTTGCATAATCGAAATTAGCGGTAAAAATGTGTTCAGCGTGCAGGCTGTGATATGAAGTATAGATGGATGGCCACGACTAAGAGACATATTATCAAAGAGGGACGTTAAGGGTTCAGATGGCAGATGTGATTTTGCAGGCTGTGAAGTGAAGTACCGATGGGTGGCCCTGAATTTGAGACGCATACAGAAGGCTTTTTTTTTTCTTTAAATCAAAGACGCCTCATCTGGTCAGACTCTAGAACTGATTATTTCATTCGTGGTGGTTTCAAAGCCCCCTTCGTCAGTTTCCCCTCTTTCGATGTACAGAATCCTACACTTGTCGACTCCAAATTCCATACAGATGTCTCCCCAAAACTATTTCTTAGATGAAAATCAATTATCGTTATGCCAGAGCTATTTACTGAAGGATACATTGTATGAACATCTGCTTTTCCGAAAGGAAAATTTGATACGATTTTTTTAATAAGTAGGCTAACAAGATAATGGTGTTTCTTCTTCTTCTCCTCCTTCTTCCGATCACAAACACCCAACCCCCCAGCTAGAGAAATTAACCAAACGTGGTTAAAATACCCGAACCGGTCGGGAATCAAACCCGGGGCCCTCTGAACCGAAGGCCACTGCGATGACCTTTCAGCCAAGGAGTGGGACTAGTGTCTGTGTATCGAGTTGTAAACCATTAAGATGAATACTGTAATATTATTTAATTTACATCCCACTAACGACTTTTATGGTATTCGGAGACGCCGAGGTGCCGAAATTTTGTCCCGTGGGAATTATTTTACGTGCCAGTGTCGGAGAAAAAGAAACGAGTCTCAACACGTCGAAGAATGAAAGCCTATGGTGAGCATTGCTAACAAAGGACCATCAACCAATGTTAAGACAACTTGAAACCGATTTATACACCATCTGAAAGAGCACAGTTCAAAATAACTTCACTCCGACTGGACAATGACGACCCCCACCCGCACATCTTTACCGCCCTGTAGCTTGTATAATACATGCACGATAGGATATAATATTCGAGGGTTTTACACATTTCAGAGTGCTCTTTCGGATGGTGTATGAATCGGTTTCAAGATTTCTTAACATTGATTGATGGTCCCTTGTGAGAGGTAGTTTGTTGTGGTTTCCGATTTCAAAACTCCCGTCCTTAGTAATTGCCACACGAAATTAATCCACACAAATTAATTCTGCATTCACAAATGTCCACTTTCTAGGAGAAACCATCACATTTTATTGTCCTGCTGCAGATAGTGTCACATATTGATTAAATTTAATGGCTAGGAGTACTTTCGAATCATTTTCTAATGGACCTAGTAGTGAAAAGAATCTGATAGCTTGAGTCATTTAAAGTTTTTTTAATGACGTGTGTATTACTATTTGGGCCTCAACTGCGAGAATCGCATTGGAATTTAAAATAAGGTAATATAAGATTGCAGTTTGTGTGATGATATACTTGGAGCGAGGAAGTACACAATCGTTAGCTTCCTTGCTCTATTCCCACGGAACGTTCCTCAGCGACTCGACTCTAAAGGATGTGTATTTTTTATGGTATACCTCGTGTTTAGGAAGTGCCCTGTGGCGGGGAGTTTTTCCGTTCGATGCTCGTTACTGATACAGTTTACTTTCTTGATGAAAAAAATCACTTACGAATCAAAAACTATTCTCTGCGCGTATGAATAATCTAGTGGAAAAACTGTTCACGGGGAAAATTACCTTTGTTTGCATATTCCCGGGGCTGTAAAAATAAAGGTTTCGAAAGGAAAAGATACGTAATATAGTAACGAACGAAGGTCTGAACACCTGACTTGTACATCTAACGAATCTCATCGAAACAAAGAAAAAATTGACGGAGCAAACATATTAATTCAAATCTTGAAAGGAAAGTAAACAAATCTGGCGAGCATTCCTTTTCATTTGTTTATTGCACGGCTCATCTTCAAGAGATAGTGATCAACATTCACCGTTGTACTACTAAGCAAAGAATTATTTTTCCACGCAGAATTTAAATAAGAACCGAGTTCTTACGCCCTGCAGCAACTCCTTGAAAATATACGACACAGCTTTAAATGAATTCGTAAAAAACTTAAGAGTGGAAAGAACTAGGTCAAGCACAATCTGTGCACGATTAAATGGCAATTTTAAGTCAGTTACAGGGAAAATGGGGCCTTCTACGTTAAAGGTCATTTACATTTTTGCGACATTGCACGATAATGTAGATAGCATGTGATTTGCTGTTCACGCTGTTCAACTAAGGAGGAGGTTAACAGCCCCGTAGAATTAATTTACGTGTGAATTTTGTTTGAAAGCCTGTCTTTTGTATCAGTAATTAACTTGACTTAACGGCAGGTGAAGATGTACTGAAAAAATACTAATGCCTGCGGGCTAGATAAAGTCCTGAACGACCTTCTATATATGCTAAGGTACCTGTGAATAATATAAAGTAAGCGTCTTTTAACCATGTGTTATTTAATCCTAAAAGAAAGAAGGAAAATGTTTTAACATTATCATTGACTAAAAATGGCTGGTATAATAGCCACATGGTTGTAAAAAACAGTAAAATACTTTCAGTCAATTTTCATCCCACTCAAAATAAAGACCCAACTGGGACTAATCGGACAGATTTTGCTACTGGAGAAAAAGTTAGCTGGTTTCGAGGCACCCAGTTCTCGTTTGTCCAGACAACGCATTATAACGAGATGAGGAAGATCCTACAGAATATTGCTAACATGCGAGCAGATTCAACATATCTGCATCGGATTTCATCCAGTCAGAGATACGTAAATTCATCTTAATGAAGAGAAGGTGGAAGGTATCAGAATCAGAGACATGCTGAATTTCAATGCTAAAATTCACTCTTTTTGATCCTTATTGAAAAGAAAACTATGATAATAATAATTATAAATATATTAATATAACATTCTGCGAAATTACAACGTTGTCAAGTCTCATCAGCGGATATGTTCAGACAAACGTCTTAATCACCCTACTATAAATACAATCCTCAACCAGTTTACGATAACCAGGAGTGGGAAGTGTATTGGACCAGGAAAATACGGACTGATAGAACGAATCCCATCCAGCCTGATATTGTACTGACATACAAAGCGTCAAAAGTCACATATCTGATCGATACTGAAATTCCAGCTCTTGAGAACATCCAAACAAAGATCATGGAAGAGGTTTACAAGGACCTGCCTATAGCAAATGAAATAAGAGATATCTGGCATCAGAATAGAGTTATTGTTGTTCCCTTAGTGATCGGAGCACTAGGAAAAAATCCCCACAATGTGTGCATTCAATCGAACAAAAGTGACCGTCGCACAAGATATTTTCTTTCAAAATCCTCCTGTTTTGATGATGATGATGATGATGATGATGATGATGATGCTTGTTGTTTAAAGGCGCCTTACGAGATGGACGCCATGATATAATTAAATTTTTTAAATGTATCCACTGACTAGAATGAACATACTGTGCAGGTGGTAGGCTTCCAAGTATGATCTCTTCGGCCACCTGTTATCCACAGTTTACGAACATCCCCGCGTGTCGAGAATGTACAAAATGTAACATTTCTTTGCCGGCCAGTGCAGTGAGCGTACGAAGCACTTCGTCTGTTAAATTTCAGGAAGAACATCTACACTGAGCTGCAAAAGATGGTGTTCCCTAGAAATATGCAGCGTTATGAAGAATGCGCTGAATAGGGATTTGCATAATCCGTAATTAAAAATCAGCATATGGTTAATTTTCACTAGGCTTGAATAGTAATCCCGCCTAATGTAAATGAACACAGGGGAAACCCGAGAAAACACGAATAATTATAATAAATGTACTATCGGGTTAGGCAGCGCAGTTTGCTTCTATGCTCAAGGTTTGGATTCGAATCCCACAGAAGGCAGATGGCACTTGCAGTGGTATTACAACAGGTCTGTTTACATTTCCCGGCACTTCAAAGAATCCGTTAGTGAAAAAATCCCAGTACCGGTTCTCTGGAGGGTTTTGAAGCCGATGGAAATTGAAAGGAAGTCAAAGAGAAGAAGAAATGATCATTATTAGCTTATTCAGTGGATCAGTGCCTCCGTGGCTCAGGTAGAAGCGCGCCGGCCTCTCACCACTGGGTTTAAATCCCGGTCACTCCATGTGAGATTTGTGCTGGACAAAGCGCAGGCGGGGCAGGTTTTTCTCCGGGTACTCCTGTTTTCCCTGTCGTCTCTCATTCCAGTAACATTCTCCAATATCATTTCATTTCATCTGTCAGTCGTTAATCATTGCCACAGAGCAATGCGACAGGCTTTGGCAGCCGGCACAATTCCTGTCCTCGCCGCTAGATGGAGACTTCAGTTCTTTTTTACAATCTGCTTTACGTCGCACCGACACAGATAGGCCTTATGGCGACGATGTGACAGGAAAGGCCTGGGAATGGGAAGAAAGCGGCCGTGGCATGAATTTAGGTACAACCCCAGCATTTGCCTGGTGTGCAAATAGGGAAACCACGGAAAACCATCTTCAGGGCTGCCGACAGCGGGGTTCGAACCCACTATCTCCTGGATGCAAGCTTACAGCTGCGCACCCCTAACCGCACGGCCAACTCGCTCAGTAGATGGGCGTTTCATTCATGCCAAACGGTGCCTGCATTTTAATTTTTGTTTTTCCTTCCCATCGACCGGAGAGGTGGTGGTATCAGTGGCGGCGCGTGGATGAAACATCTGGGGGTTCACTGTTGTGGAAAATAACGTGTTCAGATTATTATTGTTACTCGATGTTTACATAGATGTAAAATAGTGACATTGCTTGATTAGAAACGCGACTTTGCTTTGCAGAGACACTGCTACAGCTCGAAGAAGTTACCAAAACAATGAATGAAAGACAGAGAATATGAGGTGCAATTACTTTAAGCTGATCCAATTTCCCCTCATTTTGAAGACGTTGCTTACGTAGGAATAACTTCTTCAAGAACATGTTAGGCAGACTACTGTTACTTATGTGTTGCCGTATTTTGCCGTTTACTTTTCATAAAGCACATGTTACTAATGAAAAGTTTCATTTAATTACATAAACTTAGGCTACGTACGCCTATTGATGCTATACAAACCGTAGTTAGCAAAATATTCTGGCCCATTGCGGCTAATTACATCAGAATGGCAAAATCGCCAAATTAAAATCCCTTCAAAACCTACCACGTACGGCAAATTTTAACCGCGCGCTCTGACAATGCTTCGGCTAATTTCGGGACTGCTCGATGTAACTCGTGTCTATCGCTGGTCCAGTTGCCAGCGATTCCTGGGGCTATGTTTTCCCTGCTCCTCACAGCCCCTCGCCTTGCGCACCCTCCTTACGTCTCACGGCCCCGAGCGTTCAGTCCTGAAATTGAACCTCTTCGCTGGTTCCGGAGTGCAACCGAGTGTTGATGTCAAAAATACCACTACGCGCGCTGATATACGGAGCAAATTTAAGGAATAGGCTCTGACAAACCATTTTACCTAGACTTATCTATTTCTAGGGGGTTCACTGAACCACTGAACATATAGAACGCGCCGCCACTGGGTGGTATACAATTTATCTTCACTAGATTGCGTGCCAAAAGCATAGATTCAATTCCAAACTCTTCCGCAGTGTTCACATGGACTGAGGGCATATGGCGCTGCTGATGGTGATTAATCCGTCGGATGGAGACGTTAAACCTTGGTGCTATTCGGCAGGAGTACGCCAGGTGCCGACACCAGGTTTCACTCTCTCCCATCATATATTACGTTATCCATTTCATCTCGTTAACTCCTGCGATGGGATTGACAGCAGGAAGGGCACCCAGCCGCCAAAAAACTGGCTGCGAAGGTTCAGCTCACTTCATACCCGAACCCGACAGACGCGGGACAAGGGTTGTACGTACATTATTATGATTATTATTATTATTATTATTATTATTATTATTATTATTCATGCTGTGTCGGCCCACTTTGGACCACGTTATTTCAACTGGCTACTTCTGGCTTTATTATTATTATTATTATTATTATTATTATTATTATTATTATTATTATTATTCGCAAAGTACTGAGATAATCTGAAATCTACAAAATTTATCTCTCTACTTCTTCCATCTGCATCTCGTTCTCGCTCTTAGATGACCAATGAAATTACAAAGCATGTTCAAGGGAGATTAGCCCACATTAGCTGATGTTCTGCTTGAGTTGGTTTAATTTTCACCCTATAATTCAAGACTCATTTAACTTGTTTATACACAAAACCATCGTAGTTTTAGTATTACAGGGTCGTCTGAGTTTTACACACAAAAACACATTAACGAAACGAAAAATAACTTACCGGATACTTTATTCTCGAATGTTTCTGACAGCAAGAGTGTGTTTATTAAATTTAAAGCTCGTTTGCAAACTTCAACTTTGTTGTTTTTACATCCAAATAGAGAGAAACAAATCCTTAATTAATATCGTCATCTTTTGGGGAACGGCATATTTCACAAGAATGCTAAGTACGGCAAAAATCAAGAAAAACTGTTATGACGGGTTTCTTTACAACATCTGCAGAGTTACTTGCGCAGAAATTCCCCATCTGAGAGCCACTGAAGTTCAGGACTTCACGGACTCTCAAACGGCATAATGGTACAAACTCATGAATACTTCCTTACATGATCTGAGCTTGCATCCGGGAGATAGTGAGTTCGAATCCTCACTGTCTGCAGCCATGAAAATGGTTTTCCGTGGTTTCCCATATTCACACCAGGCAAATGCTTCGGCTGTACCTTAGTAGGCCACGACCACTTCTTTCCCACTCCTAGGCCTTTCCCGTCCCATCGTCGCCATAAGGCCTATCTGTGTCGGTGCAACGTGAAAGCCAACTTCATTAATTACTTACTTACTTCCCATACATTATCTCCATCACTGGATTTATGAATCGCGAAGTTTAGGAAGTTGCAAACGTTATACGCTGTTTTGACGCCCTAGGTCTCCACCCTGAACTATTCTCATGGGCTGTTGGAGCAGAGCTTACACCACTCCTTTAAGTGGGCCTTAACGGAAAAAATGAAATGAAATGAAATGGCGTATGGCTTTTAGTGCCGGGAGTGTCTGAGGACATGTTCGGCTCGCCAGGTGCAGGTCTTTTGATTTGACTCCCGTAGGCGACCTGCGCGTCGAGATGAGAATGAAATGATGATGTCACATACACCCAGCCCCTGTGCCAGCGAAATTAACCAATGATGGTTAAAATTTCCGACCCTGCCGGGAATCGAACCTGGGACACCTGTGACCAAAGGCCAGCACGCTAACCATTTAGCCATGGAGCCGGACGGCCTTAATGGAGTTAAAACTACTATGGCCTCGAGCGCTCAACCATTCGTCGTATTGATACGATAACTTGGCAATGTTTTACTCCGTTATCCATAAATGACTCTTACTGTTCTTTTTACTTTCATAAGCAAATGTCTTCGATTCTCCCAAGGTGGTTGGATCTTCAACAGATCCACCATCAGCTGTCACAGGGAGCCTAGGTGTCAGAGAAGAGGCGTACTATGCAACGAGCGATGTAGTTAGGCGTTACTTCGCTCATCGAGCTATACAGTATAATAATAACAACAATGTGGCCTCCGAAGAGGCCTGGTGCAGGTCTTTCAAGTTGATGCCATATAGAAGACCTGTGCGTCTATAAGGACGTCAGTCGCGAATACTAAGGGCTATCAAGGCTATCGGTGCAGCCCTAACCTCAAATGAGAACGATGTAAATCTAAAGAACATTGTAAGCATCTCACATATTGTTCCATTTAAAAACTTCGAACGCAATGAGAGAAAACGTCGCCCGAATTTCTGAGTGCAAGGCATGGAAGAAAGATATTGCAGCGCAGGCACTGCGTCCCTCTCCCCTCGCCACACCTAGCATGGCTTGCAGCGGAATGCTCGGTTGGTGATAAATGTGCTAGGTTTCGGTTCGTCAGATCTCCAGAGATAGTTCAAAGACTAAGTTCTCCGGAAGTTTCCGAATTGACACGGCCAAGAATCATTGAAGGAAGGCAAGGCAGCTATGGGTTTCACTGTTCTTCAGCTTTGCTGGCAGGATGTAGTGTTTACAGTGCACTATGTCTTTTGGTATGGGCTAGAATAAATTTGTTACTTTCATTGACCTGTCTCAGTCCCATCCTTGGCTTTGACAATATGAATGTGACTGAGGTATGAGCGATGCCAGTAATGCCATTCCGTATGCAGCCAGTTCCTGTTATGAATGGTGTGAAAATATCGCTCATAGGGTCGGTTTGTGCATGCATCTCAGTGGGCTTGGCAGACTGATATGCAATAGCAACTTCTGGCTCAGTGAGGAAAGCAACGGGAAACTACCTCACTCCTTGCTTCCCTAGTATGCCTCTTCACTGACACCTAGGCTATCTATGATAGCTGTTGGTGGAGCTGTAGAGGATCAAACCAACCTTCGGGCTAAACACCCAACATACATACAGATGACAGGTGCAGAACCAGAATAATAAATTGGTCCAATTTTTCGGATTTGTAAGGTCATCATGTCGTTCAGTATGTTATGTACCTTGTTCCATTGTACAATTCTTAAAGACATCGGTCCCTCTCTCTAAACCGGGATAATATAACCGGATGTGTGTTTACGGGCTAGAAACAGCAGGAATCGTGAGCGCCACTATTAAATCATTATGCGTACTTCGAAATTAGTAAATTTGAAGGGATGCATAAAACTGGATAGCAGGGGGCTGGTGGACCACCCGGTATAGCTTGGTAGATGGTTATTGTTCATGGGATTGGTTGGTGTTTGCATTTTAGTGGGGTTGGTAGACTGATATGTGGCTGCACCGTCTAGCTGTCCGACTCCATGGCTAAATGGTTAGCCTGTTGGCCTTTCGTACAGGAGGTCCCGGGTTAGATTTCCGGCCGCGTCGGAGATTTTAACCTTCATTGGTTTACTCCGGCGCGCGCCGTAATAGCACCCCACCTCCCCCAACCCCTTATACCACTAAGGAGAGTTTTCTAAATATTTTTTTTTAAACAAGTCCCTGGGTACTGCAAAGGGCATGAGTCCTTCTTCTAATAACTGACAACTGCCTTCTTTAAGGCACGATGGGTGCTATATGTTTGCATCCAAACACGGTTAAATACCAGTTTAGTCTATCAGGTTTTTAAGTGTAGTAAATTTTGTTCTAGGGCTTCAAATTATCGAATCAGGGGACTATGGAACATTGCTACAATAATATCTCGTGGCATTTCATAACAATACAGCAACCTCACCCTTCCGTAAACAAAAGCGATGAGGTGAGGACATCGAAGTGGTGGTATACACCGTATACGGTGGGTATAAAAACTGTTCCTACAACAAAAATGTCAGAACGTGTACAAGAATAAAAGAAAATGAACCGATTGAGTAGGGTAACAATGCTAAAAGGAACGAGATTACCGATGTCATCCAGCAACGCGAAGCAAAAAACGGACTGGGATGTGAAATTCTTCCTTTTTGAACAAGTCAAGTGGCAGCACTTGAAGGTGCTACTAGCTTCCCCACACGTCATGTGCCGAGGCACAGGAACAGTTTTCTCCTTCGTGCTCTGAAAAGCCGTCTGCTTTCAGAGTGAAAGAGGCGATCATTAATCATGATGCAAGAGAGCGCCCGACCAGCATGTAACAGTTTCAACATTAGTTTCTCCAGCAGCCAAAATAGCTCGCTTGTAATATTGGCATTTTCTTTAAACACGTGACATTAAACTATTATAATTACGTCGAACTATCAAAGATGAGCCTATGTGGAGAATGTGAGCAAAACTTCATGATCTGGATACAGAACTGGTAGAATAAACCGTAAAAAGTGGATTAAAAAAAAGGAATTGCTCCTGCAACAAAAACTGTCAGAACATGAACGCGAAGGGAAAAAAAGGATTGGGAGATTAAATTCTCTATCACAAACTGGCGCCATCGGGAACCTAAACTAGGGATTGTAGAATATTGGTACAATAATCTCTCGCAGTATTTTCATGTTTGTGGGTTACTGTAGTCACGTCCTAGTTCGTGAACCATGGGCAACGGCTGAGTGGCCTAGTAAGTGGTCCTGAGAGTCGGGATACCAGTTGCTATGGAATGGGAGTGGGCATCTCGGACATATTCTGAGTCGTGGCCCTCCTTGTGCTCAGGCGGCTAGGACTATACAATTCACCGGTGGTCCATAACCCGTTAGAGGAGAGATCCTCACTTGGACTATGTGCAAGTAGGGCAGCATCCTGCTTCATGAATTTACCGAGCTCAGAACACTTTAAGCAAGCCTCGGACCTATGGGAGTAATGGAGTCCCACTCCCATTTGAAATTCTCAGAGGCTTGCAGACTGAACGCTGAAAGGCATAACAGTCTATAATGATAATGTAGTATTTTCTAATATTAAAACAAGTTCAGGAAGGCCTTTCATTTGATTTGACGGGCGAATTAGGGCTTTACATTCACTAGGAAAGGTATGGAGATATAAAGAAAAAAGAAAACAGAAGCAAAGTAATTTCTGTAAGGCCATGGAGGCCTTTGAAGGAGTGGAAAGTGAAGGCTCCCACGATCCGTAACCTCAGCACTTAAGTGCTCTTGGTTAGCTCAACGCCCGGCCGTCTTTGCCCCCTGGAATTAACCCCGTACTCATTTTTAGTACAGACTGGGTGAACCCCGGGACCATGTGCACTCAAAAGTAGAAATCTCGTTTCTTAAATTTTTCGACTTCCTGGAGAGGGGAAACGAACCCGCATCCATCCGGATGAACCGAGCACGCCTTTAACGCCCAGCCAGGCAGCCCCTATGAATAATTAGTAATGGAATTTATCAGTAAGGTAATGGCAGAGCCGGTCTAGAAAGCCAATAGTAAAGGCCGTGAGGCAGCTGGTAATCTGATGGTGTTCGATCAGAGACGCGGTCGCTTGGTAGGTCATAACCGTTAAGGACTGTTGCACCGTAAGGTTTGGTTTGGAATGATAGTATCATAATCCCACAAGTTGTCTTAATTTAATCAGATATGTATAATTTTAGAAGAAGAAACATAAATTGAAAATAAATCATTATCAATTTCAATTCATACGTTTTGAGGTCAAAGGTGCTTTATGGTGGGTGATGAAATATTATAATTAAAAATATAATAATCCATAATTGTAAAAAAAAAGTTCAGGCTTCGTCAAGTTGGAGCCGGAAATAATATAATATGAATTATGCCACTTAAATAGCCAACCTCATTTCTGCAGCATATTTGAATGTCACATCATGACATGCCATGTCCAACATCATTTTTATTATTCCGCCTAAAATTACAAGTGACTACAAGGATCCAGAATACAACAAGTTTATAAATTAATTTTTACGTGTTTCCCATTTAAATGTAATGAATTGAATAATATGACCTAAAGCAAGAGCACAGGAAATAGTTGTTAATCACTGGTGAGTACTACTTTGTCGGTTTGGAAGGAGGAATTAAGAATTGTGACACACTTGTACACATTACGTTTTGTATCGCGTCAGCTTTATGTGTTCTTAGTATGTCTTGCGATAAGAGTTAGTCATTCCGTCTGTTTAATCCTGAGTAGGGTTAAAGGTAGAGCCCTGCTTGGTTATACAAAATGTTATCCGCATCCGCGAATGCTTATCCGCGGATACTGTAATTATTTAACTACAGTATACTACACCCAAGGTATCGAAACGGATAGATCTGTTACCAAAATACAATAGGCCTGACACCTGGCACCAGAATCCCTACAGTCGCAGGTTTATGAGGGATTTTCTCTTGCGACAACTACCGACGTATTGACCTTTGTTCCTCCCTTCCATTAATTGCGGGCAGGAGCCAGTTTTATGGTCTCAAGGCTCTTTATATATCACCATTCTCCCCATACCACTGTCAAGGGTCGCCTAACCACAAGCAAAAATAAGAGTATACCTGAGTGAAAATCAATAAACTTCATTATTTAGAAATTAACAGCAAAACTATCCGCACTGCCATACAGTCCGCATCCTCCAAGACAATAACTCCGCGTCCGTGCATGGCTCTAGTTATAGGTTCTTCAGCCGCAAGTGTCGTGGATATTTATTTAATTTAAACCAACGCTGCTTTCGCCATCTCGTGATATGAATTTAAACAACGGTATCGAAGTTCCCGGATTCAATTCCTGGCTCTACCTAACATTTAAAATATGACGTGAAGGTTGGATCGGTGCGCTCAGCCTCGTGAGTACAGACTAATTGAGAAGAGGTGGTTGAAATACCAATCCCCGAAAAATCTCGTGGTTTTCCATTCATCTCCAGGCAAATGCCCGAATTATATTATTTAATTTAAGGGCAAGGTAAAGGCTTCCACTATCCGTAACCTCGGCACTTGATGGGGTTGAGTGGTTAGCTCTACGTCCGGCCGCCTTTGCCCCCAGGAATTAACCTGGGACTCATTTTTGGTGTAGGCTGAGTGAACCTCAGGGCCATGTGCACCTCCGGAAGTGGAAATCTCGTTTCTTAAATTTTACGACTTCCTGACGGGGATTCCGAACCGAGCACGCCTTTACCGCCTCGGCCAGGCAGCCCCTTTATTGCTCATGTGCCAACGCTATTATAGAACCATAAACAATTAATTTTAAACCTCGTGTACGTCATAAAACACAAAAATACATCTCGAAAAACCATGTGTGTACGGTTTCCGGGAAATATCTCTAAACCCGCAACTCTAAGCTGCTCCTCATACCTTTCTCACCGCTTGCTCGAGGACTCTCTTGTTCTTCCCTCCACGACTAACAAGGGTCCGTGACCTATATGTCTTAGCCATTCAAACATTTTTTTTTTTTTTTTGCTAGTTGCTCTACGTCGCGCCCACACAGATAGGTCTTATGGCGACGATGGGACAGGGAAGGCCTAGGAATGGGAAGGAAGCGGCCGTGGCCTTAATTAAGGTATAGCCCCAGCATTTGCCTGGTGTGAAAATGGGGAACCACGGAAAACCATCTTCAGGGCTGCCGAGAGTGGGGATTCAAATGTTTCATACTGCCAGTAAACGACGACAATTACAGAATAACAAGAAAATGCTGTTCTTGAAGACAGGAATATTTATTTAAAACACAAAATAAAAAGTAACACACAACAAACTTCAGCTAGTTGTATGCAGGGTGACCCGGGAGGAAAGGGCGATGTTCTGGGATGTGATAGTAATGGTCATTGTGATTAAGAAGTCCATATGAACTTATGCTATAAATCTAATGTCACAGCTACAAAACGTTCATAAGTCGACGCTACAATAGAACCTTTCGCTACAGAGAGAAAAACTGCGAACTGAATACATTGGTATCAGTAATGCATGCATCGAAATGCAGCCCCCACTACATCTAAAGAACAAAAAAGAGCCACCTGCACAGAGAGCAAATATGAAGTGCTCTTCGGCGGATGCTGGAGCGAGTACTCTGTTATTGATTTGGTGCGACCTGACAAAGCACCAGAAGCAGTAGGCCTACGTTACGGAAATCATGTCGGTACACAGATCCGTCAAACCAAGAATGATTATTATTATGATTGTTGTTTAAAGGGGTCAAACATCTAGGTCATCGGCCCCTAGTGGTACGAGATGAAGCTAAATGTAATGATAATTAAAAATGAATATGAATATAGAATAATCAGTGGATCTCATTGGCAATGCCTTATTGTATTATAACAATCAACCAACCAACCCCCATGGCGCAACAGCCCCGAAGGGCCTTGGCCTACCAAGCGACCGCTGCTCAGCCGAAGGCCTACAGATTATGAGGTGTCGTATGGTAAGCACAACGAATCCTCTCGGCCGTTATACTTGGCTTTCTAGACCGGGGCCACAATCTCACCGTCAGATAGCTCCTCAACTCTAATCACGTAGGCTGAGTGGACCTCGAACCAGCCCTCAGATCCAGGTAAAAGTCCCTGACCTGGCCGGAAATCGAAACCGTGGCCTCTGGGTAAGAGGCAAGCACGCTACCCCTACACCGCGGGGCCGACATTATATTTTAACACTGATTTACAAACAGATTATAATTTAATAAGTGAAATCATATTTCATGCAAATTAAAAGTTTAAAAATTAAAGTACACGGAACTCTAAAACAGAGTCAATAGAATAAAAACGAACAATAAAATAAAAGTTACAAACAAAGAGAAAATTCGCTTTCAAACTCAATAAAACTGATGACGAGTTCTGCTAACTGCTCGTCATCTCTTAGAATGAGGGAGATGGTACTCTGAAGTTTTAGACTACGGCGCAGATCGGCCAGGTCCACGCACTCCGATCAGATGACCACCGCAAGTACACACCGGAGCAGAAGTAGAAGTACGTCGCTATACCATAGCCGATCCGAACACGACATAATACCACTGCTTCTCTCCGAGAAGTTCCTTTAATCATTCTCAGTTTATTTGAAAGAGTGGCCTGCCACTCTAACTCGCAATGGGACTTTATCAAATGTCGCAGCTGAGAACAAATATCACTGACTAGAACCTTGTAAGGCAACGGGGGCAGTGTGACCGCCACTTTGGCAGAAACCAAGAATGAATTCCTGAGGCACTTTGTATCTAGCTTATGTATATACTCGCTGCAAGATTTTTTTTCTTCGTAAAATTCAATTCATCACGGCAATAAAAGAGGGAACACAGATTTACAGAGAATTCACGTGAAGTAGTTAATGTAGACGTTATATTTTATGCGCCCTGTAGCAGCGCTCTTTAAAACCCAACCGAAGCAGTGTCGTTTAAAGCAAGAACCGTCGTGATCCATTAAAGTTCAAGATAAAACAGATGAGGAAAGACCAGCAAATCTTTCCAACATAATGTGAGAGTGTTCGTGGTTTAAAGATCCATAACGGTATGTAAAAGCCTAATAATAATGTTATTTGCTTTACGTCCCACTAACTACTTTTTCTTAAGGTCTTCGGAGACGCCGAGGTGCCGGAATTTAGTCCCGCAGGAGTTCTTTTACGTGCCAGTAAATCTACCGACACGGGGCTGTCGTATTTGAGCACCTTCAAATACCACCGGACTGAGCCAGGATCGAACCTGCCAAGTTGGGGTTAGAAGGCCAGCGCCTTAACCGTCTGAGCCACTCAGCCCTGTAAAAGCCTGAACAGATTCGCGACGATGAGCGGATCTATGACAAATAGACTACCACAACCAATGAACACTGAAAGAACGGGTTGGCAACGAGAAACTATTTATTAAAAAATCTACGAACAGCTGATACAGCTATTATATTTCTTATTTTCCACTTGTACTAAAGACACTACACGAAACAATATAAATGTAAGGTCAGAACGCTGAAACTCACCATACGCCAATCTTTGAAGTGGGTTTTTAGTAATATTCCCCCGCTGCCCCTCAGAAAATTTTCGAGTCAAATCCAAAGTATTCTCCTACCTTCTCGATAATGACACAACGCTTGCCCTTTCCGACAGCAATCTATTCTAAAGTATTTCATATCACACCATAACATTTGCACATTACCAGTTAGTTCTGCCACAAAACATTCTATGTAGCTTGTTTCGCACCCAACAGCTGCTTTTCAGAGTGGATTTTCTTGAATCATCCATCCCGCTCTGATGGCATTTTCGCCTTCTGAACCATAAGCGATTCCAGTGCAATGTGCTTAAGGTAGCCTTCAATTCCCCTCTGATTTTTCCTAGCAACACTGAAAACTCTTTCTGGTGGTACTGTAAAGTACACATAAAAACCAAACCAAACCAAACCCCATGGCACTACAGCCCTTGAAGGGCCTTGGCCTACCAAGCGACCGCTGCTCAGCCCGAAGGCCTGCAGATTACGAGGTGTCGTGTGGTCAGCACGACGATTCCTCTGGGCCGTTATTCTTGGCTTTCTAGACCGGAAAGTACACATAATACTGCAAATACAACATTACTTAAAGGTTTTATAAGTAGAGAAGAGCAGAGTGAAGCTCCTTCAATGACAATGAATTTCACAACGCTCACGGGTAGCAAAGGGCAGTGGCGATCGAAGTACCGTTGCCAACTCACAAGCGTTGAAACGAGGAGGTTTGAGCAGTAATGCTCGAAAGAATCCATTTTTCCTCCTTTCCTTTTTTCTTCCCCGTAGAAAATTATTTGTTAGTGATATTGCGCTTTTTCGGAATAGTTTCCCCTTTGACAGTAATGCCGTAATCGTGAGGTGAACTCCATAATAATTACGGATAATCCGTTATAGTTGGCACCTCCGCCATGGTCCACCATATGACTTGTACTGTCGTGAAAGTATTACAATGGGAACATAGACTAATCAGTGCGTTTCTTCGACCAACTGGCCATGAAATATCATTAGAAAGAGCTACAAATTTCAAGGCACCAAATGATTGAGAAAGTTAATGTTGACATAAATATGTCTTATGGATAGGGGTCATTAGCTATATAAAATGTCTGACGCGAGGTTACATGATGCTTGGCCATAATCGAGACACAAGACATATTTTCCCAAAGAGAAATTTGACACCATTTTTTTTATTTTTTTTAGTCAATTTCTGATATAGCAGGCAGTACGTGTTAATGTGTCTTCATGCTGATTAACAACGGTCCTGGTACAAACAGACCACTCCAGAGAAATACTCAAGATCTAAAGACTTTGACTATAACTCTAGAGGAGCCATATAACTTTCTTCAGCTTATCCCACATATTTCTGAGGTCGCTGGAGCCACCAGATTATAAATAAATAAATAAATAAATAAATAAATAAATAAATAAATAAATAAATAAATAAATAAATAAATAAATAAATAAATAAATAAATAAATAAATAAATAAATAAATAAATAAATAAATAAATAAATAAATAAATAAATAAATAAATAAATAAATAAATAAATAAATAAATAAATAAATAAATAAATAAATAAATAAATAAATAAATAAATAAATAAATAAATAAATAAATAAATAAATAAATAAATAAATAAATAAATAAATAAATAAATAAATAAATAAATAAATAAATAAATAAATAAATAAATAAATAAATAAATAAATAAATAAATAAATAAATAAATAAATAAATAAATAAATAAATAAATAAATAAATAAATAAATAAATAAATAAATAAATAAATAAATAAATAAATAAATAAATAAATAAATAAATAAATAAATAAATAAATAAATAAATAAATAAATAAATAAATAAATAAATAAATAAATAAATAAATAAATAAATAAATAAATAAATAAATAAATAAATAAATAAATAAATAAATAAATAAATAAATAAATAAATAAATAAATAAATAAATAAATAAATAAATAAATAAATAAATAAATAAATAAATAAATAAATAAATAAATAAATAAATAAATAAATAAATAAATAAATAAATAAATAAATAAATAAATAAATAAATAAATAAATAAATAAATAAATAAATAAATAAATAAATAAATAAATAAATAAATAAATAAATAAATAAATAAATAAATAAATAAATAAATAAATAAATAAATAAATAAATAAATAAATAAATAAATAAATAAATAAATAAATAAATAAATAAATAAATAAATAAATAAATAAATAAATAAATAAATAAATAAATAAATAAATAAATAAATAAATAAATAAATAAATAAATAAATAAATAAATAAATAAATAAATAAATAAATAAATAAATAAATAAATAAATAAATAAATAAATAAATAAATAAATAAATAAATAAATAAATAAATAAATAAATAAATAAATAAATAAATAAATAAATAAATAAATAAATAAATAAATAAATAAATAAATAAATAAATAAATAAATAAATAAATAAATAAATAAATAAATAAATAAATAAATAAATAAATAAATAAATAAATAAATAAATAAATAAATAAATAAATAAATAAATAAATAAATACAGAAACCTCAGTGGCTCAGGCGGCAGCATCTCATCGCTGTATTCTGTGGTTCAAATCCCGGTCATTTCATGTGAGATTTGTGCTGGACAAAGCGGAGGTGGGACAAGTTTTTCTCCAGGTACTCCGGGTTTTCCTGTCATATTTCATTCCAGCAACACTCTCCACTATCATTTAATTTCATCTGTCAGTCATTAATGCTCCAGATGAGTGCGACAGGCCTCGGAACCCGACACAATTCCTATCCTCGCCGCAAGATGGGGGCTTTATTCATTCCATCCCTCACCCGGTCACAGACTGGAGAACAGGTTGTAGGTTTTCGAATAAATAATACACTGGGTGTTTAATAGTTTAATACGTCCGTTCAACTACTACCAGCCTTAACAGACGATAGATTGTCTAATATTAATGCGATTTGCTTTACGTCCCACTAACTACTTTTTCGGTCTTCGGAGACGCCGAGGTGCCGGAATTTAGTCCCGCAGGAGTTCTTTTACGTACCAGTAAATCTACCGACACGAGGCCGACGTATTTGAGCACCTTCAAATACCACCGGACTGAGCCAGGATCGAACCTGCCAAGTTGGGGTCAGAAGGCCATCGCCTCAACCGTCTGAGCCACTCCACTGACACAGGATTCCTACATTTAAGCACCCAAAATTTGCTGAATACATAGGATTCAATAATAATAATAATAATAATAATAATAATAATAATAATAATAATAATAATAATAATAATAATAATAGGAATTAACCATTGAAGGTTAAAATCCCCAACCCGGTCGGCAATCGAATCCGGCACCCACTGGACCAGAGGCCATCACGCTAACCGTTATTAGCCATGAAGCCGGGCATAAGATTCCATCATTCAACTGCCATTGCAGGGGCGTGCACCTAATTGGACTGCGCAGTCAGTAGCGGATACATCCACGGTATCTCCTGCCTGTCCTAAGCTCGACTAAAAGGGGACGGCAGGGGATCTCAAGTTGAGAGTCGGCCTATGTACTGGCAACCAAGGGGTCGCAAGCTGAGTCTGGCATTGCTTCCACTACTTTTCCAGATACCTCACTTCCAACTTCCCTGTTTGACCTACTTTGGTCAAATGTTATGCTCTTCGAACCCGATGCTATGAGGTTTGCAAGGCCTAAGGATTCTTTCATTTTCACGTCCTTCGTGGCCGCTCCCTTTTGCCGATATCTTCACTTTTCGAAGGATCGGACCTTTTCCATTAAGATAGGATGGCTGCCCAGTTGTACTTCCCCTTGGAACAATAACAACCTAGACAAATGTCTGATAGTAGAAAGGTTTCAAGAACGTAAGGAATAACGATATCAGTCACTCAGACATCTGCCTGATAATCCTATTTAAGACAAAGAAAACAGTGGCAGTCTTGTAAATTCAAGAGGGCCAGTATATTTATAGAAGGAGAATCCTTGACTTTTGCCATCCGTCTATTAGAAAGATGAAGTCGTGATGTTGGCTGAGGGGCCTCTCACCCGATATGCAATACAGCAAAGCACTGTCATGATTCATCAACACCATTACGAATCGCCAGTCGTGAGATAACAGTCGGCGCAAAGTGGTTTCGTTCCATTTGCAAGTGGCTACTACTGTACTTTGTAAGAGCATGCAGAGGCACCCACGGGCCGCGAGAGAGAGAGAAACAGAGACTGAGAGAGTTACTTTATATTTTAAGCGATTCTTAACCCTGTGATCACAAGTCAAAAGAACTACATTTTACGTTAATTCTTAACCACTTGAACGTAACTTTCCATTTCCGAAACTTGATCGACAGACTCAACCGCAGCCGTTTCAGTATAAAACATAAAATTTAAATTTAAAAAAAGCTGATGGTGTCACTGAGTCACTGAACTATCATTCCCACCTAGAGAAAGATAAAGACCAAACTAAGTGGGTCAGACAGTAGTCTCTGAAAATCGTAAAACTGTACCGACTCCAATAAACTCGGGGAAAAGGCCAGGAAGGAAAAAAAAATGATGAAATAATAATAGTAATAATAATAGTTAGCATCTCACTTTTATGGTTTTCGGAGATGCCGAGGCGCCGGATCCAGGAGTTCAATTTTTTCGTGCCGCTAAAGCTACCGACACAATGCTGGCGTATTCGAGCGCCTTCAAAATACCACCGGAGTGAGCCGGATAAAACCCGATAACCCACGCTCTAAAGGCCACTTCTGCTACCGCTTGAGCCACCCAGCCCGGATTGTTAGAATTATTCGTGAAACGCAGCTCTAGTAGGAAATCTAATATTTATACATTAAACAGAGATCATACTCCATATAAGCAGCCTTAAAGGAAAATACTGTCGCTCGCTGGAGATGTACGTTTAAATCACTCTTCTTTAACCACACGTGACTTCTACTCGTTACGAGAACACATTCACTAGCATCGATAGCCTACGAATCCATTTCCAAGAACTTGAAAGATGTGCATGTCGAAGTTTCATCTGCAAAGTTTCAACAAAGAAACTCATCGAAGAGTCTGTCAAGGCGCAGGGACGTACAAGAAATACTATCCCAATGTCTTCTCTAGTCTAAAGGAGATAGGGAAGCCCTGCCGGTGCTGCCGCTCCGGTCTCGCTCTGTTAACCTGGCAGTCACGGCGACTAGGCTCGTCCAGGGGTGTACCCGACACACTCAGAACTACACACTCATTCAGATGAATTAACGCAGCATCTCAGGTTTTAAATATACAGCACGAGTATGAAAGGAAGGTGACAGTACATTAATCTTCAGTATACATTGTCATGCCTTTCAGCGTTCAATCACCGGGCGAGATGGTAGTGCGGCTACGGGCACGCAGCTGTGAGCTAGCATTCGGGAGATAGTGGGTTCTAACACCACTGTCCGCAGCCCTGAAGATCGTTTTCCGTGGTTTCCCATTTTCACACAAGGCAAATGCTAGGGCTATGCCTTAATTAAGGCCACGGCCGCTTCCTTCCCATTCCTAGGCCTTTCCTGTCCCATCGTCGCCTTAAGACCTATCTGTGTTGGTGTGACGTAAAGCAAATAGGAAAAAATGCGTTCAATCAGCAAGCCTTTATGAATTAACTAAGTACCACCCCACCAGCACCCGCATGTCGCAACAGCCCCGACATGTGAGTACAAAGGACTGCAGATTACGAAGCGTCGCGTGATCAATAATAATGTTATTTGCTTTATGTCCCACTAACTACTTTTTAAGGTCTTCGGAGACGCCGAGGTGCTGGAATTTAGTCCCGCAGGAGTTCTTTTACGTGCCAGTAAATTTACCGACACGGGCCTGTCGTATTTGAGCACCTTCAAATACCACCGGACTGAGCCAGGATCGAACCTGCCAAGTTGGGGTTAGAAGTCCAGCGCCTTCACCGTCTGAGCCACTCAGCCCGGGCGTTGCGTGATCGGCACGACGAATCCTCCCCGCAGTTATTCTTGGCTTTCTAAACCGGGGCCACTACCTCACCGTCAGACAGCTCCTCAATCGTAATTACGTAGGCTGAGTGGACCTCGAACCAGTCCTCAGATAAAGGTAAAAACTGCTAACCCGGTCGGGAATCGAACCCGAGCCTCCGGGTAAGAAACAGGCCCTATAGCACAGGGACAACACTAAGCGTCTCCACAATCCTCTATTTGCAACTAGCGCTACGGTCTTTTTTCGATTACATATCATTAAAATCTGAGTCGCATTCGACTCCCTCTACTTTCCTTACCCTATATGGCCGGTTCCACTGTTCTCTTAGGTACCCTATTCTCCATTCGCCAGTTTATATATACGCTTCATCCATCAAGTTCACTCCTAACTTAGCCTTTACCTCTTCACTGCGAGAACCATCCTGTGTATCACAAATCATTCCCGCTACTTTCAAGTCTGTTACGTCCAACTTAGGAATAAGATATTGTAAGTCAGAAACCTTTTTTTTTTTTTTTTTTTTTGCAAGTTGCTTTACGTCGCACCGACACAGATAGGCCTTATGGCGACGATGGGACACGAAAGGGCTAGGAGTGGGAAGGAAGCGCCCGTGGCCTTAAGGTACAGCCCCAGAATTTGCCTGGTGTGAAAATGGGTAAGTCAGAAACAGGTCGGTGTAAGAACGCATTCTTTCTGATAGAATACCGCAACGGTGAGCTCACTCCATTAGCTTTCCCGTATCTCTATTCAGTGCCACTTAGTATACTACCATCCTGGGAGAATACACATCCTAAGTACTGAACGTGTTATGTTCCACCTGTCTCAGTTTCGTAATTCCTATCTCGCATTGAATCCTCTTGGGTTTCATTCTTACTCGCATCACTTGAGTCTTGTTGATTTTCATCTCGTTCTCGCTGCACCTCTTCCGAAGCTCCCAGATTTTAAACTGCAGGCTTTCGGCACAGTCTGCCTGGAAGACCAAGCCGCCGGCATGGGCTACACTGCTTACTACACTTCCACACACCTGTAACAAGGGGTATCTTGAGTAGACTATTAACACCAAAAGGAAAAACCGCCGTGGAAACTGCGGAGCTCCACGAGCCATGTATATCCGAGATGAACGTCGACTAGAACAGCGCGTGAAAGGCCAACCAACAGGCTACAGTGCAACAAGTCATCGTCTAAATTAACCAGGAGACACCCAGGTACGTTCCTACAACAGCAGCTCAGCGAATGGGGGCTCCTACATCGACGAAAACGAGTGGAATATGCTCGACAGTATGACTGGACTGTTGCGTTCTCTGACGAGTAACGTTTTCAGCTGCATAGAACGGATGGACATCAACGTGTCTGGTGAGAAACGTCTGAAAACTAACACCCTGCAACCACTGCTGTATGAACACAAGGCGTCGGGGACAGTATTATAGTCTGGGGATTGTTCTCGAGGTATTCCCTACGTCCCATGATCCGCGTGGAAGGCATTCTTCGTCGATTTGGTTATGTATCCATCCTCGGCGAGCACGTCTTTCCTCGAGAGGTCTGGATCTTCTATCACGATAAAGCGCCTTGCCACGCGAGTAGAAGTGTCTACACGCGGCTTGAAGAACACGATCAAGACTTCGAAGTTCCTCCCTGGCCGCCAAATAGCCCGATCTCAACCCAATTAAACATCTGTGGAACCACCTCGATCGTCGCGTTAGCCGTCTACTTCTTCCGCCACACACCCTTGTGGCATGCCCTACAGATAGCATCGCTCGAGATAGCCGTGGAGACATATCAGCACCTGACTGAGTCGCTGCCAGCACGTCTAACTTGTAATTCTGGATCTCAGCACATGGTAATAATCGTGTGATTCGACTGTGTATAACGCTACAGATAAGTTATGATTATAACGCATAAGTTTCAAGTCACTAACATAAAAATGCATCCACTACCGGACAGAATACTCCAAAATGGTGCAATTTATAAGGAATAGTTAGGGAGTTAGGTCAGAGCACCTGAGATTGGAGGTTCCGATCCACTTGCTATCATTTTGCCGAAGCTTTCTACTATCTCATGTCACACAAATACTGGATGGTACATTGTTGAACATCCAGAAAGAAAACTTCACAACAGCAGCTCCAGAGGAATTAAAGGATTTTACCCTGAAAAGGAGTTTTTTTAACGCGCCAGAAATCAACTGACAGGCGTTTGATGTATCCATCAAGTGTATTTATATTTTCTACACATTATATTACAGGGGCTGCCTGGCCGAGGCAGTAAACGCGTGCTCGGTTCGCCCGGAAGGACCTGGGTTCGAATCCCCGTCAGGAAGTTGTAAAATTTAAGACGCGAGATTTCCACTTCCGGAGGTGCATATGGCCCTGAGGTTCACTCAGCCTACACGAAAAATGAGTACCAGGTTAATTCCTGGGGGGAAAAGGCGGCCGGGCGTAGAGCTAACCACTCTACCCAATCACGTGCCGAGGTTAACAATGGTGGAAGCCTAAGCCTTCCACTCCTCCAAGGGCCTTCATGGCCTGTACGGAGGTGACTTTGCTTTGCTTACACATTATATTACAGATTAATAAAACGTGACTCCCAATCTTAATTCTTGTGCAATCGACAAAGAAAAGAAAATCGTGGTTAAATACTTATGTAGTATATCTAAATCTAGTGTTTGTCGTTCGCGCAATATTCCACAGAGAAACTCGAGTACGGAGGTTTGCTTCGCCTGGTCCCATACTCCAGGCAGTCGAGGAGATGAGCCCATTCAGTCAGCATAGCGATGGCAAATTATGACAACCATTTCAGAAATTACACATTCTGAGAAGAGATAAAGTTCTTTACTTGAACACAAAGTGGAATGTTTCCGTCTACATCTATTTGCAGTTAACAAAGTGTGGTTTATTTTCTAAAGCGAACCTTACAATGAAGCGTGCCAGAATGACGTTCTATTCCTCTCCCTCACTCTTCTTCAACGAGAGGGTGAGGGCAAATGCAATTGTCAACCTTTCAAAAAAATGAGTGAAAGTTTATTCAACTGCTCTCCTGGAGAAGATGTGCAGAGTACAAGATTACGTCGCGCATTTTTGACCGCAGCTCTCAACGCACAAGTTCCAAAGGATGCATTCATGTAACACATCAAAAGAGCGTATACCATATTAGTATCGGCCATTGCACTCTATCGATTTATAGACCACAGCGACGCAGAGAGACAATGTTAGGTGCATAACAGCATTAAGAGGTACGGGAATGTTCTTTTGGAGGCGTAAAAATAAATACAGCGTTATTTAAAAAAGACAGTAATTGTTTTACATGACCGTTGCTATTGCAATCACAGCCATGGGGTAACTAGTTTTACGTGGAATCCGAACCACAGGACAGTGACTTGTCACAAACATCCCACACGCACAGTGGTTAAGGTCGTCTTAATTTAACGTTAGTCGTTAATATCTATCGAAAACTAATACAGTCAACCGTGTCTGAACAATGCGACTGCATAGCAATGTCATCTGCAGTTCCATCAGTGACTACTTTGCAAGAAGCCTATATATTTCGCGGTTGGTAACGAAGACAAATGAACGAACGTTCCTGAATAATACTGTTCACTCGAACGCGGAAAATTATGTAAATTATAATAAAAGTATAGGAAGCCTATCCCCAGTTATTTCTGGGATCGCTGGAGCCTCACTGATTCATAAGAAGTTTAATCCCGAGTTTTAAGGTCAGATGCCCCTCATGACGCCATGTAATTTTTCAGATAAAAATACCAACTTGGGGTTCTCCGGTTCTTTTTTTCGAACTTGATTTACGTCGCACCGACACATAGGTCTTATGGCGACGATGGGATAGGAAAGGCCTAGGAGTGTGAAGGAAGCAGCCGTGGCCTTAAGGTACAGAACCAGCATTTTCCTGGTGTGAAAATGGGAAACCACGGAAAACCATCTTCAGGGCTGCCGACAGTGGGGTTCGAACCCACTATCACCCGGATACAAGTTCACAACTGCGATACAACAGGGTGTACTTTAAAAAGGCTCCAATATTTACAGAGGGGGGAAGCACGCAACAAACGAAAGATAAATTCGTGTGGGTATTTCTAGCCGAGTGCAACCCTTGTAAGGCAGACCCTCCGAAGAGGGTGGGCGGCATCTGCCATGTATAGGTAACTGCGTGTTATTGTGGTGGAGGATAGTGTTGTGTGGGGTGTGAGTTGCAGAGATGTTGGGGAGAACACAAACACCCAGCCCCCTGGCCACTGGAATTTACCAATGAATGTTAAAATCCCCGACCCGGCCGGGAATCGAAACCGGGACCCTCTGAACCGAAGGCCAGTACGCTGACCCCATTCAGCCAACGAGTCGGGCATAAACGAAGGAAAAAAGGTCCTATGGACACTGGTCTCAAGCCCAATATCTTCGGAGTTATTTGACCATATTCAACTTGTAATAATAATAATAATAATAATAATAATAATAATAATAATAATAATAATTAACGAGCAGTAGAAAACTAGAAGTTCAGAATACTCGTATGTCTTGTTCGTGATACCACTAAAATAGTTATATTTTACCGTTAATGCTCACTGGTCTGATATTACTGTTAATACCTTGAAGGGAATACATTTAGATTTTAGCATATTAATTTTTTACGTACTGTAGTATTCCCCGCCCGGCTACTCATTCCTGCCACCCAGCTGACGAAAATTTCTGGGGAGAATACTGAGCTTAAATCACTCAATACGTGCTGTATTATATATACGGGTATAAAAGTATAGTAACTAATAACGAGAATTTATCTCCGGACATATTTTGTTTCGTTATGTATTAGTATAACAATGTTTCTCCACGGATGCTTTCAGAACAAAATAATCATACTCTATATAGCGTGTCGATGTGTCATCATCGGAACTTCAAATTTACAGTAGATTCGTACCTATTATAGGGGTTGCCCGGCCGATGGCGTTAGGTGAGCTCAGCTCATACGGAAGGGCGTGGGTTAGATTCCCCGCCAGGAAGCCTAAAATTTTAAACAACAAGATTTCCACATTTGCACATCGCCCTGAGCTTCACTCAGCCTACACCAGAAAGGAGTACCAGGTTAATTCCTGGGGGCAAAGACAGCTCGGCGTAGAATTAACCACTCTACCCTACCAAGTGCCGAGGTTACGGATAGTGGAAGTCCTCCAAGGGCTTTCATGGCCTGTACGGAGATTACTTTGCTTCTTAACGTACCTATTGCCCTATTATTCTCCTTTTTTTTTTTTTTTTTTTTTTTTATCAAGTTAAAAAGGCAACGTGTGCAGAGCCGCAGCATATAGGTTATACACACCCGCAATACGGACAGGTTATGAAGGTAGCCGTATAAAATTTGGCAAGGCGTTTATCGGTCCGAAGTACTTCATTCCGATTTTAAATGAGCGCATAAAACATGCTATAAAATCTAAACACCGTTAAAACGACGGTCATTGAGAGCTGATTATAGAAGCATTTCAATAAAATCAAGCGGTTTTCAGTGCGCAGTGCTAACTTGAAGGAACGTTTCAGAAGTTTATCGAAGTTACTGCGGGTCTTTCAGCAATTTGCAGTTTTATTGACGTTACAAATAAAGAACCGTCTTTAGCATAGAGCAGTTTTGAATTACGTTATGCAGCCATTCTCTTTCAGTATCACAAAAATTATATTTTTTTCAGCACAGGATGTCACGTACCAGCGCAAAAACTGTGTGAGAGAAATGCTGTCGTGTGGAGTTTGAAATAGCTGTTCACCCTGCGACTATAAATCGCGAGATTTACCCCTCAGCGTAGAATCTGAGCCACATGAAGTTTCAGTAGTAACGAATCAAAACCTCAGTAATATCCAGATGTTTTTATTCATGAAGCCTAATAGGTACCGTTCAGTAATTAAATGATTTCTTATCGCATTGACCTTATCGAAACAATTCTACCAATCATTCACCACAACATGCAGTTCGCTATACTCGGCAGATGCCACCCACCTCCGTAGGAGGGTCTGGTTTACACAGGCTGCACAACACTGGTAAAACTACACGAAATTATTACCGTTTTAGCTGAGTAATCATAATACACTGTCAACATAGTACTTCGTAACATGCACTGATGTACGGAATTGCAGAAACTTTATTTTTGAACATCTTATCGCTCTGCAGCGCTGTTCAAAACTTCCTAATATCTGAAGACACAGGCTGGCGTGTACGTATGGTACACTTTCGATCGTGAATAAGATCGAAGATGGTTTAAGGCTTTCGTCCCTCATTATTATCACAAAACTGTCAGTGATGCTGGCGATTGGTTAGTGACCTTGCTTCTTGTGTCTGAGATAACCGTTTCGAACCCCGCCAAGATCGATAAACTTCCGATGACGGGAAAATCTTAGCTTACCCTGTCGCTCACCATCCAAATTAGTTCTGCAGAATTCTTAATTTCACTGTTAGGAACGCTGGGTATATTTCCGACGGTGGCGCGACATGGCAGAGAAAAAGGAACGTTATAATAATTTCGTGTGGCTATTTCTAGCCAGGTGCAGTCCTCGTAAGGCAGACCCTCCGGTGAGGGTGGGCGGCATCTGCCATGTGTAGGAAACTGCGTGTTATCGTGGAGGATATTGTTACGTGTGGTGTGTGAGTGGCAGAGATGTTGGGGACAGCACAAACAACCAGCACCCGAGCCACTGGAATTAACCAATTAAGGTTAAAATCCGCGACCCGGCCGGGATTCGAACTCGGGACCGTTGACCATTCAGCCAACGAGTCGAACAAAAGGAACGTTGAAACCGCTGCAGAAGTCACTCCGATGCCATTAAATTAAGAGACTTGCAAACGGCAGTTGGAATAATAGCTTCATTTAAATTGTAAACCTAGCTAGCTTTCTTTTTTTCTTTTTTTTTTTTACGATTTGTTTTACGTCGCACCGACACAGATAGGTCTTATGGCGACGATGGGATAGGAAAGGACTAGAAGTGGAAGGGAAGCGGTCGTGGCCTTAAATAATGTACAGCCCCAGCATGTACCGGGTATGAAAATGGGAAACCACGGAAAACCATATTCAGATATGCCAAGAGTGGGGCTCACAGCAGCGCGCCCCTAACCGCACGGCAAACGCACGTACCATGGTATGGTACATAGATAATATCAGAAGTGTGCATAAGTAAGTTGTTTCAGTGCAAAGATCTAATACATTTGTACATATTTAAATATTCTCCTGTATATATGCATGGTTTTAAAATTCGTCTGAGGAAATGGTCGCAGTCTGAAGCTGAACAACGTCCTTGTTTACAAACCCCTGAATAAATGTTTACGAAAGGCAGTCTTGCATGATTTGACCAGTGTGACACTGAGCTAATCCTCCACACTGACATTTGTTTGCTAAGCTGTGGTTAAGCAAGGTGGTTGATTATTTTAGTTTGCTTACTTTCCGAAGGTATGAAACTTGTTCTTATCAGTTCAGTACGATAAATTCAAAAATGCATTTGAAAATCTTAGCGTCTAAAAAGCAGTAAATAGCAAGTACGTACAGACGGACAATCTTTCTCTATTACAGCATCACACGCCTTTCCTTCGAGGATCTTCACTACGTCGCTTCTAATAAGCCACTTACGTTCAGCTCTGATAACCGAGAGAGGACGAGTAGGTAACATCTGCTTAATTGGAAGCCGGAACCGAAAGCAGGATGCATTTCTAAATCAACCAACTGCCGCCATGGTTACTTGATCTTGTGGTAGGCAAAAGCTCTCCAGATGACAGTAGCATGATGACAAACTAGAGTCGAAGGCATCGTAAAAGAGTAGCGGGGTTTTACGACCTTAAACGTCTTACCTGGTTAGCACTCACTGGAGCCTCTGCAGCTTCCGCTGATAACAGAGCCTGCCACCTGCTGTAATGAGTAGCAGTAAAACTCTTCCTTGTGTTGCAAACCAACGCAGTCCTTAGAAGAAAGAAAGAAAGCTACTAAGAGGGTACAATTAATTCATGAAAGCGCCTATGGTTAAAAACGTTAACAACCGAAAGGCATGGTAACTGAATTAGCTACGAAACAGAATTTCAACATGCCGCTGATGAACTGTCATCTTAGAAAGAGACTTTAATCCTTTTCAACGACACGTAACGTTTGTGTGGGGTCGGCAGGGTAGCTACTTTCTTACGTCCAACTAACTACATTTACGCCTTTCGGATACGCCGAGGTGCCAGAATATTGTCCCGTAAGTGTTCTTTTAGGTGTTAGTAAATCTACCGACACGAGGCTGGCGTATATGAACACCTTCAAATACCACCGGACAAAGACGGGATCGAACCCACTATCTTTGTCACAAAGCCATCGCTTTACCATCTGAGCCACTCAGCCAGGCCCACTGAAAAAGAGACCGATATGGTAGATAAATAATATCAGAAGTATACTATAAACAAGTTGTATTTTCAGTGCAAAGATTTAATACATATGTAAATATTTGAATATTCTTCCGCATATACTGTATGCATGGATTTAAAATTCGTCTGAGGAAATGGTCGCAACTTGTTTAAAATATAACTGAGAAATGGTTTCTCGTGGCGAGCTCTACCCAAAGCCGAGATAGCCGTTTTACTCTTAATCCTGCCTTTGGTCCAAGGGGTCCCACGTTTGATTCCCGGCCGCAGTAGCAGCGAATGAGAATTACAAGTGGGGTGGGGGGGGGGGGGGGAATATGGTGAATGAATGAATTTAGACTGAAAGGGAAAGGTTGACAGTCTACCAACTTTAATGCGGTAATAATAGTTTTTTTGTTGAGATTTTGATTCAATACTACACAATAAAACGTTCGCCAAAGGAACAATATTACACATTTATTACAATTAAATAGAAGTACGGAGTGATTATACAATTAAAACACATTTAGTATTTGACTACACACTAAGAAACTAACAGACACTAAAGAGACTGCCAGACTGACGAATGTGCGCGGCAAGCGGGTGAATCATACCTCAGTGTGCATTACTTTGGCAATATATACACACCCCTGCTACCCTTCTTCACAGAAGATGCAAATTCTCCACTATTAGCTGTGGCGCAATACAAATCGGTCAGCCGCGACGCGACCGATATTCTGTGCATATTTCCGCTAATAGTTCTCTTAATTATTAAAGAAAATCCAGGTAAGAGTTAGCTGATAACACAAAAGAGCTTCTGCAATTGTTGTTTTATAATTCCTATAGTTCCTAGTGTCAGCCGGCAGAGATGGAATCAAAATGTAATGTTTTGTCCACAAAGTGTGTGGGGGGCGGGGGGCAAGTGCCCCCTCGCCAGCCCCTCTAATCGCTGCTACTGCCCGGCTGGATCGGGGATTTTAACTTTCATTAGTTAATTCCGATGGCTCGGGGGATGGGTATTTGTGTCATCTTCAGCATTAGAATTAATCTCAGGTAGAGCTATATTCTCACTGAACGCAGGTCGCTTACACGGCGACAACTCGAAAGACCTGCGTCACCATTCTTCGGCGGCCACAAGCCATTCTTACAAAAACAAAAAAGCCTATACTATCGTACAAATGTTAGTACAGACAACACATCCATACAGGCTATCAGGCAGACTTTAAACAAAGTTCCTGGGGCTGTTGACATTATCCCAAGGTAATTAAAAGAAGCACTTTTATAAAAACCAAACCCCACGGCACTTACTCCCTTGAAAGGGCTCTGGCCTGTCCAGCGACTGCTGCTCAGCCCAAAGGCCTGCAGATTACGAGGGGCCGTATGGTCAGCACGACGCATCCTCGCGGCCGTTATTCTTTGATTTCAAGATCGGGGCCGCCATCTCACCGTCAGACAGCTCCTCCATTCTAATCACGCAGGCTGAGTGGACCTCGAACCAGCCCTCAGGTAGAGAGAAAAATCCCTGACCTGGTCGGGAATTGAACCCGGGGCAGGCACGCTACCCCTACACCACGGGTGCCGGCAAGCACTTTTATAAGGACGAAAAATTTTCGACTTTCCACTTACGAGATATACTTCGAGATACGTTCGGTGACCATGGTAGCAAAATTTATTGGGGTAACTCTTCTAGTTTTTTAAATTTAACAACTGGCTTTACGTCATAGGGACACAGATAGCTCTTATGGTGATGATTGGATAAGAAAGGACTAGGAGTGAGAAAGACGGGGCCGTGGCCTTAATTAAGGTGTGAAAACGGGAATCCACAGAAAACCATCCTACGAGAGTAGGATTCGAACCCATTATCACCCGAATGCAAGCTCTCCGCTGCGCGCCCCTAACCACACGGCTAACTCGCTCGGTACACTCATCTAGTTCGTGCACCTCAGTGCTCACATACAAACTGCTGAACAATAACAGATATGCATACGTTAGTTAGGGTCCATATAGCAGATGGAACATGGACGTGGTCAATGCTCTTGGATGGTCCACTATAGGACGGGCCACTCAATGACAAAGTAACTACAGCTTACGGTACCGTACGTTATTAGATATACTTTGGCTTACCTTATTATTTTGTTTTTGTTATACTTTCAACTTTAACTATCTGAGGGTCTTTTTTTAACCGAAAAAGAATCAAACGAACAAGGTAATTAGATTAAATACCGTATTTACGCTAATAATAGCCACAGATTTAAAAAAATTGAGGCACGAAATTGGGGTGCGGGTTTTATTTGCGTCAATGTTGGCACTTTTTTCAAAATCAGCCTTTCTAAATTTAGGGTGCGGGATTATTCGGTGGCGGGTATTATTCGCGTAAATACCCGTATTTGCGCGAGTAATACCCGCACATTTTAAAAAATAATTTGAGGCACGAAATTGGGATGCGTTTTTTTGCGTCAATGTTGGCATTTTTTTTTCAAAGTAAGCCTACCTAAAGTTAGGGTGCGGGGATTATTCGCGTAAATACGGTAATTCGAAAGCAATCTCAAAACCCCTGTGTTTCCGGAACAGAATAGGTTCTACGATTCTGGTAAGCAATAACCCAAAATGCTAGAGTCAGCGTTGCCAAGTTACACTAAAAGACTGGAAAGAGAGAGGTAGGCTATAATACCAACGGAATGGACAGGACGTGCAACCTGCTGAAAGTTAACAGCAAATATCGAACGTAAATGCTAACAGCGAATTCCCAGAAGTTGATTAGCCACACAATTGTGTGCCTGCAGAAAGTGTGCATACGGCAGCTCCAACACTCATTCACATGACACGACAGCGTTGGCGCCTGCGGGGCGTACGGCTAAAGAGGGGAAGAGGGCGCGAGCGTAATTTATAGAGGAAGGAGAGGAACCATGATGCAATCAAACACGTGAAAAATATACACATTTATATTACTTAAATTATGGGGTTTCTGAACGAAATAACTTCCTCTTCATTACAAAATGATGATTTATTCGCACAAGAATATTAATTATTTTATATTTTTATTACTAGCAATCGTTCAAAAGACAGTCGGATAGAGTTTGAACACTCCGTGATGCACTTTGAAGGAACATTATCTAATTGACGTATAAGTTAACTGCATTATGGCATTAAAATGTTTATAAAATACTTGATCGCTTAACGTGAACGAGGAATAGAAAGCGCACATTCATAAGCAGGGGCCGGAATCAAAGTGCGAAATATGTAATTAATTAATTAATTAATTTTATTTATGTATTCACGAAGCACAAGATACATCTACACTGAGCAAATTTCACTTGTAGTGTCAACAGAGCAACTAACAAATGTAAACTTTCATAATAAAATATAACAAACATAACAAAAGATAGCAATATCAGGTATGCAGCCTACTATTAACTGTCCATATCGAAAACCATGAGAATATCCATGTTCATAGACTAGTCGTCGTGGATCAAGATGGCGGTATAACCACTTCACATCAACTTATCCTTAAGAGACTATTTACACCCCTGTCGAATATATTTTTATTTGATGGTATAACTAGCTCTTGTCTCCTGTCAATAGTGTTAAAGAGAGTTGGGAGGCGGATTAGGAAAGATCGTTGAAGTATTGAGTGCTGAGCGTGGGGAATGTGGAGAAGGTATTTGATTCTGGTGGAGCGGAGTCAAACGTTATTAATAATCCAAGTTGTTAAACGTCAGTCCTTTCTTACCAGACGCAGAGGTGTCGAAATTTTGCCCCCCCCCCCCCCCCCCACCCAGTAGTTCTTTAACGTGTCGGAAGCAACGACATGGGGTTGGGTATGAGACACCTGTCGAGACTGAAGAAGATGTCTTGGCAAGAATTCTCGCTGCATGCGACGCTGTTCAAACAACACCGGGGATATTAGAACGGGTACGACAGAACTTCGTGCGACGATGCCATCGCTCTACCATCACTTCGACTTCTGTATCTCCTTGATGAATCAATAGACCCTCTCATCTGCATTGACGTAGGGGGACGCCGTTTCGAACATCTGTTGTAAATGGAGCAGATTGTGAAACTTGTGCAGGTTACGGACTTAAATGAGTAGAACTTTGCTTAACTTTTGACTCCATGTTTTCGGAATATGGTTTCTTATCTCAAATCGATTCATTTACCGTCCTCCATCATCCCGGAAAGTTTGTAACATCATCACGGATACATCCTGTAGATTCATTTGTCCACATATCCGATTCCCATTAGTAACATCAATGTGAACTTTCAATGTCTGACATACCAACAGAGAGTTTTCTCAGGAAAACGATATTAACTGTACTGTACGCCAGTACAACGAGACAAAAGTGAGATTAGTTCCTGCAATGTTTTCTCCTGCGGATGATAAACCACCTCTGTCACTGGTTCATATCTGAAAGACGTGGGCGACGTGGTCGGACTGTGAAACAAGAAGACACTCACTCACCACGTACTAAACGTGAGGGCTGTACGTGAACTTATCTCTTGCCTCCACTGTTCCATCTAGCAAGAAGTCACTTCCTAAGGACGATCTGCTGTCCTCGAACGAAGGTCTAGAAGAGGAGTGTGAAGTGTATGTATACACTCTAGTCCTGTTTTCTGATACGGGCTCGGGGATGATGTGTGATAAAATTATACGGCATGTTTTTACGGACGGATGCCCTTCCTGACGCCACCCTAGTTGACGAACTAATGAAGACGAAAAATGATAGTGAATGAAACTGGGTAACGAGGTGGAAAAAATGCCTGTGGACTATGAACAGGAACTGTCCCGGCATTTGCCTCGAAGAGAAAATGCGAAACTACAGAAAAACCTTCTCACGAAAGTCGACGGTGGGGTTCGAACCCACTGTTCCACCCCATGGCCCCATAGCCGGAGAGCGTTAACATGCGTGATCACTCCGGTCTGTAAAATCGGAAATGATGACGATGCTTGTTGCTTAAATGGGCCTAACATCTAGGTCATTGCCCCCTAATGGTACGAAATGAGATGAAATGTAATGACAATTAAAAAGTTCAAAATCATCCACTGACCAGAATAAAAAACGTGATGAAGAATGAAAGGATTGATATATATTTAAAACAATCAGTAGAACCGACCTAGAAACTATCAACAATAGCATTAATGACCAAGGGACTGTTTCTAAAGCACAATCCTGAATCGAGGATGCTTGTTGTCTAAAGGGGTTCAAAATCCAGGTCAACGGGTCCTCATAGTGGTACTTATTGCTAGTAAAGTATTTCTCATATTGCGGTACTAATCAGAAGTATCGTAGGCTCACGATGTTCCAAACGTCCTGGTACTACTCGCACGTATTGTACGTCGCACAGATAACGCAGACCTATGGTGTTTCTCACATAATGGCGCCACTCATAAGCAACGCAAACGCATGGTGCACCTCACATAGGTGTACTAATCACGGGCGCCGGTATTCCTGTGGTGTTCCTCACATAGTGGGTACTAATCACAGGCAACGCAGACCCACAGTGTCGCTTCTATAGTGGTTCTAATCACTGGCAACGCCCAGACCCGTGGTGTTTCTCACAATGGTACTAATCATGGGTACTGTAATACCCATATTGATTCACCCTCTGTCGCTACTAATCACAAACCTAATGTGTACCTAATATTGTGGTACTACTCGCAAGAAAAGGCGACCCATGCTATTCCCCGCGTGATGGTACTAATCACAAGTAGTCTTATGGTTCTAATAAAATCATTCATTGGTCGCCACTTTTAGTCGCCTCTTACGACACGCAGGAGATACCGTGGGTGTATTCTTTGTCTGCGTCGCCCACCCACAGGGGGGGGGGTAAATCTGAAATAAAAGTAAGTTTTCAAATTTGCAGAGTGAATAAGTGTCCTCTACATGAAAAATGAAATGGCATATGGCTTTTAGTGCCGGGAGTGTCCGAGGACAAGTTCGGCTCGCCAGATGCAGGTCTTTTGATCTGACGTTCGTAGGCGACCTGCGCGTCGTGATGAGGATGAAATGATGATGAAGACGACACATACACCCAGCCTCCGTGCCAGCGAAATTAAGCAATCATGGTTAAAATTCCGGGCCCTGCCGTGAATCGAACCCGGGACCCCTGTGACCAAAGGCCAGCACGCTAACCATTTAGCCATGGAGCCGGACTGTCCTCTACATAATGGGACACTATACTTTTTGGTATGCCAACTATGATAAGAGTAAATTAACTGATTTATGTTGGGTTTCTCACTGTACAAACCCTACATGTAGCCTATCTGGACACAAACAAATTAATCCCATGGGAAAATTTATATCTGTAACATTTTAATTTCAAGAGACGGGCTGAGTGGCTTGGCAGGTTCGATCTTGGCTCAGTCCGGTGGTGTTTGGAGGTGATCAAATGTGCCTCAGCCTCGTGTCAAGATTTACTGGCACGCAAAAGAACTCCTGCGGGACAAAATTCCGGCACCTCGGCGTCTCCAAAACCGTCAAAAAGTAAAAACCAATAGCATTAATAACATTACTTCCAGACTACCATTCTTTCCTTTCCGAAAATAATGAAGCATAATATTATAATGCGAAAATGCTCGTGAAGCTTTCCCATTTCTTTCTCGCACAACTTACCAACTGAATGATAAAATCAAACAAATCGCAAATCAGTGTGTGCACAAAAAGCTGAACAATAGGGCCAGTGTCAACAATGAATCCTTTTCCGCAACTCACTGTACGATTCACGGCAAGCCTACATCAAAATGGACTTGCCGATTACATTAGTTGTGATTTGAACCGCTGCCGGCTTGACGAAAATGCAGAATCAGTGCCACTGGGCTATCAAGCCTATCACTCAAATACTAAGACTTGCAATCGGAAGGATTATCGTCAGCTACAAAGTAAACATTTTCTCCTTTTGCTATCTCTGCTCTGTTCGGCTCCCTCATTGTTTGGTCAGCGTAGTGGCCTTCGGTTCAGAGGGTCATGAGTTCCATCCCCGGCCTGGTCGAGGATTTTAGCCGGGTCTGGTTAATTCCTCTAGCTCGGGGGCTGGGTGTTTGTGTCAGCTCTGACACTCATGCAACACACAACAATGACAACCACCACGCAATTATGAATAGACCTACATCCGTCCACAACGGGTTAGAGTCAGGAAAAGCATCCGGTCGTAAAACTGGGCTGAATCCACATTTAATGTAAATTCCAAGTAATTGGGATAAGGCCAAGAAGAATATGATATGGTATCTCTAATCTCTGGACTCAGAGAAAAGTGTAAGAACTGAGCATGCATTGGCCGTCATTAGATCATCTTGCAAGCCTACTTGCCACAAGCCGAAACGAGAAATCTGGAAAATAATTTAAAGGATGGTCTAGGTGGGATTCGAACCGGCCTATCTCTTGAACTTGTTAACAGAGGCTATAAACGTACATCCATGAACGTTCAAGATCATGCCGTTCGGGATACGAAATGCACAACTAGAAAGAAGAAGACTACGAAATTCTCTTAACAGTACGTCAATCTTTCAAACTGGAAGGACGGGAGGATAAAGAAACACACTCGAATGATTTGTTTACAAGATAGTGATCATTTATATTTCAAATAAATTGACGATGTCCTAGGAATGTTCATTTACGACTTCACTGAAGTGAAAACAGTTAACAGGTAATGTTTCTTCCCACAGCAGACTAATTCTCGTGGGTGTCCCATACCACTACTGCAACGTTTTTTCCAGATATTTTAATCATATAGCATGATGTTCATAACCTTTGCGCGCATTCTACAGCCTACACATCTTGAGTCATCACTATAATGACTAACAAACACCAACGTGGCTTGTATCTTGCTATCCTATGAACATCCGGGAGATCAACGCATCGGCCATATGAGCATGAATTGGAAAGAACGCTGGGAATATTGTAGTCTTAAAATCCCTTAATTTATGCATTGGCTTAAGATTCGTATAGTGTCTTCGTTGATGACAAGTCAGTGACACCACTCACCGTCATATTCTCTCTCTCTCTCTCTCTCTCTCTCTCTCTCTCTCTCTCTCTCTCTAACGGTAAGACTGGGATAACAAGAACACGTAACTACTGTTTGTTGTTGAGTAGTCGCTAGCTAACTAAATGTGACAAGTGGCACGCCTCCAACTGCCAACGGTGTGCGGCGCTGTGTGACAATCTAAAAGCATTGTGTCATTGGATAGTAACTAGTACGAGAACAACCTACTTGAATTTAAGTAATTCATTGCACAGTCCCGATTTTAAGTCTACACTGCATAGTGTAACGTTTTCGCTACATAATTGTAGTTCAGTAATATGCTAAAAGATGGCAAACCTAGCTATGTACACAATATCTTTGAAATCTGTACTTCCAGAAATTATGCTTCAGGGGGCTAAGAGCAATGATTTTCTCCATCTATGTGCTATAGTATCTTAGCCTGAGGCAGTTGGACATGTGTCACGGCGGCTGTATATGCATGAGCAGCATTGAAATATAACTCGAGGTAATTCGCTGATCATTGAAGTTTAACAAAAATACCGCGCTATCCACAATATACTTATCTTTTAGCATAAATGTCTAATAATGTTCAATTTACAATATGTGTTACTAAAAAGTCATGAAGTATGAGTGTAGCGTTTCTGCTACATCATGCAGCTAAGGCATTTATTTTCAGATGCATGTTTGAAGGTTATGGGCAGCAATGACTTGAAGTACTTATTGATAGTGTTCTATTTAATGATTATTTCATTGATGCTGCAAGAATTAAGTCCAAATAATAATAATAATAATAATAATAATAATAATAATAATAATAATAATAACTGTACCGGGCGGTACACCTCTACACCGTTTATTTAAAAGTTGCGCCAGTTGAAACTCCTCTTCTGGAGGAAGGTTGAACTTTATCTATTCTATTAATTCTCTACTTTCTCAGAAGATGTCACCACGCGGAAAATTTTGAGTTTTTGAACTGTGTCACTTTTGATGTGTTTTTGTTTCGCTTGAAGTAAGAAGTGTGAACTTTCTCTTCTAGAGGACACTACTGAAGATCAACAATAGCGCACCCTAGTGCGGAGTCAAAGAACTATTTTGTTGGAGAAATCTTTATTTCAAAAGTTTGTTTCTTGTTAAATATCTTTCTGTTATTGTTTAAGTTGGCTGTATACCCCTCTTTTTCCCCTTGTTTTAGATTTATCCAATCCCGAATTTCTTTTAGTAATTTCTGACCAATCTGGTGTATCTTCCCCCAACTTGTATCTGTTGCGGGGTCCTATCCAATAAAAACATTGTGGGCGGGTGTTTTCATTCCCCTAACGCCTAGAAACTTCCGCGAGAGTATATAAACTGCTGATTTTGGGGTCTCCGGGCCACTTCTGTTCCATCTTTCAGTGTATTAAGTACATAGCAGGAGGCGGGAAGCGCCTCTTTCTTCTTCAGCCGTTCAACACCAGGTAATGGCCTATTAATAACTTCTTTTCTTGCTAGGTCGGCAGTTTAACACTCGCGGCGGGTTCGAAGCATTTCCATCATGTAACCTTTTCCTAAAATGTAATTACTCTTTTCATCTTTTTCTTGTAAAGCTACATATTGGGATAGAGAGTGCTAACCCTCTCGAGCTCCCACTCACATTTGTTTTGAGGTGAACTTATTTTTTTTAAACTATTCTTCGTTTATGTAATGTAAAGTGTTCTTCTCTAAGTCACCTCTGTAGTATGGGATTAGCCCTTGCGTTAGCGGCCCAGAGCCAGATTAGGTTTTAAAAACAAAGTGTATTAGGAGTGCAAGATCGCCTCCTCTCAAATTGTTATTTTAGAGGTCATGTAATCAACCTTCTTTTCATGTAATAGACCTCCGTAGGTTGGGTATTTTACCCCTGTGAATACGTCCTTAGAAGGACAGCTTGAAGGTAGAGTTTGGTGTGGCCTTGGGATAGGCTTACAATTTTGAGAGCGGATCGCTCTTTGAAATTTGTTTCTGTATGCCTCGTGCAGGCTTTATGTGTAATGTTTGGAGCCAGTGCTCCTGGGCATGAATGGGGTTTTCTGCCCCTTGGCTAAAATTTTTTTTGGAGTAAGGCGGGGCTGATTGCCCAAGAGTTATGAAGTAAGGGCACTGAGCCCGAATCCAGTAATATTGTACCTACATTTTTGCTACTCTGTACCTGTTATGATTGTTATCTCTTGTTTTTGAAAAGAAAATATAACCTAGTTAAATTTTAAATTAATTTTACATTGCACGTTAATTTCGTAGCTTGAAACCCATTCACACCCGCACCTTCTTTCACCTCTACCTACCACGGATATCTCCGTAACAATAACAATAATAATAATAATAATAATAATAATAATAATAATAATAATAATAATAATAATAATCAGCATCATCATCATATGTATTGTATTGTAATTTATATTGCGTTTTCTCAACATGGAGTTTTTTACCTTTATCAAATATATTCGTAATTCTTTTTGACATAAATGTCTTATGTAAGGTGTGGATGGATGGCCAGACATTGTTACCTAGCGACCGTGCAGGCTGTGATGTAAGGAGTGAATAGATGGCCAGACATTGTTACCTAGCGACCGTGCAGGCTGTGATGTAAGGAGTGAATAGATGGCCAGACATTGTTACCTAGCGACCGTGCAGGCTGTGATGTAAAGTGTGGATGGATGGCCAGACAATGCCACTTAGTAACCGTGCAGGCTGTCATGTAAGGTGTGGATGGATGGCCAGACAATGTAACCTAGCAACCGCCCAGGCTGTGATGTAAGGTGTGGATGGATGGCCAGACATTGTTACCTAGCGACCGTGCAGGCTGTGATGTAAATTATGGATGGCTGGCTGGCGAGACAAAGTTACCTAGGAACCGTGCAGGCTGTGATGTGAAGTATGGATGGATGGCCAAGCAATGTTACCCAGCAACCATGCAATTTATGTTTTATAGCTGGTGGTCATCTGAAATTAGCAGCCGTTGATGGATGGCCATGGCCGAGCAGCACTGTGTTTGAAAAAGGATGCAGATTGTTTCAAAGGCTAACACATCAGTTGGACTGCGGACATGACCTACCCATTTGAGCAAGGTATTATTTTCCAATTCCTTCAATGTAATAAATCTCTTTTGTTTAAAAATAATTTTATTAGTTTTCTATGTTATTATAAATGTGTGTGTTTGAGTCATCAGTCCACAGACTGGTTTGATGCAGTTCTCCGCCATCCTATCCTGTGCCAAACTTTTCATTTCTACGTAACTACTGCATCCTACATCTGCTCGAATCTGCTTGTCATATTCATACCTTGGTCTACCCCTACTGTTCTTACCACCTACACTTCCTTCAAAAACCAACTGAACAAGTCCTGGGTGTCTTAAGATGTGTCCTATCATTCTATCTCTTCTTCTCGTCAAATTTAGCCAAATCGATCTCCTCTCACCAATTCGGTTCAATATCTCCTCATTCGTGATTCGATCTATCCATCTCACCTTCAGCATTCTTCTGTAACACCACATTCCAAAAGCTTCTATTCTCTTTCTTTCTGAGCTAGTTATCGTCCATGTTTCACTTCCATACAATGCCACGCTCCGCACGAAAGTCTTCAAAAACATCTTTCTAATTCCTATATCATTGTTTGAAGTGAGCAAATTTCTTTTCATAAGAAAGCTCTTTCTTGTTAGTGCTAGTCTGCATTTCATGTCCTCCTTACCTCTGCCATCATTAATTATTTTACAACCCAAGTAACAATATTCATCTACTTCCTTTAAGACTGCATCTCCTAATCTAATATTTCCTGCATTACCTGCCTTCGTTCGACTGCACTCCATTACTTTTGTTTTGGACTTATTTATTTTCATCTTGTACTCCTTACCCAAGAGTTCGTCCATACCATTCAGCAGCTTCTCTAGATCTTCTGCAGACTCAGATAAAATAACAATATCATCGGCAAATCTCAAGGTTTTGATTTCCTCTCATTGGATTGTGATTCCCTTTCCAAATTCCTCTTTGATTTCCTTTACTGCCTGTTCCATGTAAACAATGAAAAGGAGGGGGGACAAACTGCAGCCTTGCCTCACTCCTTTCTAGATTGCTGCTACTTTTTCAAAGCCCTCGATTCTTATCACTGCAGACTGATTTTTATATAGATTAGGATAATTTTTCGTTCTCGGTACCTGATCCCAATCACCTTCAGAATCTTAAATAGCTTGGTCCAATCAACATTATCGAATGCCTTTTCCAGATCTACGAATGCCATGTACGTGGGCTTGTCCTTCTTAATTCGATCCTCTAAGATCGGACGTAAAGTCAGGATGTAATAAACAATAATTCTGCTCATATACTGTACCGGGTAACATTTGTACATAAGTAGCCTTCAATGCGTGATGTAGCGTTTTTGCACATTCCTGAATGTTTCCCTTTTTGCTCACCAGTATGATCAAATACATCAAAAATGTGTTGTCAATGTGAAGTTACATATTATCTAATCTCCCTCTAATAATAGTTTCACGCCAGAGTTGTGGATGTAAATAAATTCATGCAGGGTTAATACTGTAACTGAGAAAACAACAGCGCGGAAACGGAAATATAAACAACACGCGAGACAGTCCCAACAATTGTGAAATTGATAGTCTGGAAGTGGAGTTGTTTCTATGGCAACGGAAGTGTGATAAAGAGTCGATGGTTGCGGAAAGAAAACCGCGACCTAGCTCTCCATTTCATCCCGCAGTCGCAATCTTTTCAACAACGGACTGTACAAATATCATTCTGATAACAAGCACACACGTGACACTTAGGCGCCCCGAAGTTTCATGTACACCGCTGACTGTGTTGTCACTTGTGCAAACAGTTTCTCACCACACCTTACACACTTGGCGGAATATGATTCTTACACAGCTGTACTTACGTATGCATTAGCGGTCATGTCCTACGTGTGTTTATTCACAGCATGCTACAGTGAACTGGACCTTACCTGGAACATTAAAAAAAAAACACCAGCATTAGTTCACCCAATCATGATGTAAATTAATTAATAAATGAACGAAAACAATAATACAAGCAACCTAGAGTTAAGAACTGTTTCAAAGTAGCTTGGGTGTAGGTTATGGTAGGTTGTGCATAGATATTTATAGGACCCGTTGAGGTTATTTACGGAAGTCTAATCAAATTTCCGAGGCACTCTTGGCTGACTTATACGCAGTACTTCATTGCATATAGCTATTTCCAGAACTGTGATTCAGCTCTGATAACGACTTTCAAAAAGGGATGCATTCGCCCTTGTGCAGTTATTGCAAACCAGACTGCTTCCTGAGCAGTGAAAATTAAGCGAATATAATTTTGCGTTATTGTATTTACTTATAACTTGTACCGAATACTTTTAACAGAAGTACTTAAAGTGTGATTCAGTTTAAAAGATAGTAAAAAAATTAAGACAATTCTACAAACAATCCAGCGAATGTCTCCGATATTAACAAGACCAGCTAGAAGCTGTTGTCTGCAAAGGAATGAGTTTCTCTGAAATTATTAGTCCTAAATAGTCTCTGTGTCAAAAAAAGAAAAAAAGGAAAAGTCATCTCAGTACAGGCCATGAAGGCCCTTGGAGTGGTGGAAGGTACACTATACGTAACCTCGGCACTTGATGGGGTAGAGTGGTTGGTTCTACGCCCGGCCGCCTTTGCCCCCACCAGGAATTAACCTGTACTCATTTTTGTGTGTAGGCTGAGTGAACCCCAGGGCCATATGCACCTCCGGAAGTGGAAATCTCGTTTCTTAAATTTTATGACTTCCTGACGGGTATTCGAACCCACGTCCTTCCGAGCGAACCGAGCACGCATTTACCGCCTCGGCCAGGCAGCCCCTCGTCTCTGTGTCCGCGAGTGATTATTCATTACAAAGTAGGTTCCTCGGGTATTGTTCAACTCGGATTATTTGCTATGATGATGACGATTATTATTATTATTATTATTATTATTATTATTATTATTATTATTAAGGCGCCTAACCTGTTGCCATTTCTTGATGGATGCAGTATTTTTGTATCTGTCTCTTGGCACAGGCCAGAGCAAAGTGTAGCTTCCACCGAAGTCCCAGTCTCATCCATGGCTGTGACAATATGGAAGCTGCTGGGGTGTAGGTGGTGCTGAGTAATGACATTTGGAGCACAACTAGTGTCTGGGTGTTATGAAAGGTGTTGCTCATAGGATCAGTCGTGCTGCAGTGGCACCTTCTGGTCCAGTGAGGAAAGCAATGGCAAACTACCTCACTCCTCATGTTGCCTAGTACGCCTCATTTGGGCTCTGCCATTGGTTTTTGCAGTTTTCCTATAACTGCATAGCCTTTGGTGGTGCTATTTGAGGATCCAACTAGCCTCTGGGCTGATGACCTAACAGACAGACAACATCTAGGTCATCAGACCCGATCATTGTTTTAACCAACGGTGAGTATTCTACAAGAAGTTAATTTCTCCGCTAAGTCCCAGATAATCGCTGTGTCCCGGCAATTAGCATTCCACAAAAAAGTAAGTTTCTGGGGTATTATTAGCTCCAATTCCTCGCTGTGCCTGACAGTGAATACTGAACAAAGCGAGTCTGAGTAGCAAACAGCAGCAATTAAGTAGCAGCTAAACCATGCAATCTAATTTTCGCATAATTCTACGTTTAACAGAGTTAATATTATTCTGCCTGAATTATTCTTCATAAATCAATATCAACTAAATTTTTACAATCTTAATACTATCCTTACGTTTTGTATGTTTTTCCGATCATATTCTACGGACTTACATCTTTTCACTTGTTTTTTTTTCTACGTCGCACCGACACAGATAGGTCTCATTGCAACGATGGGATAAGAAAGGTCCAGGAGTGGGAAGAAAGCGGCCGTGGACTTAATTAAGGTACAGCCCCAGCATTTGCCTGGTGTGAAAATCAGAAACCATAGGACACCATCTCTAGGGCTGCCGACAGCGGGGTTCGAACCCACTATCTCCCTCATATTTAATACTTATGCATTATAATAATGATCAAAACTCCTAAAACTGCAACAATATTGTAAGAATTTTAAAAAAAAGACATTTTGTACTCCTTACTATCTAGACAAGAATCGTACATATAAAGTTGTAATTCTCCGAGAGAAGTATAATGTTATGCGAATTGTGCCGCATATCGGGAACTGGCCCGGTTTTACGGCCGGGTGCCCTTGCTGAAGCCAACCGTATACGAAGAGATTTATTGGCTACTGTGTGTTTGGTGGCTGGCAGTGTTGTGTGTTGTATGTACATGAAGAAAACCGTATTAAGACTAATAAGAACACCAAAATCCCCGAGCCAGAGAAATTAAACATATGCAAATGAGTTCCTTGGTCCGGCCGAGAATACAACCCACGGCCTTCCGAAATGAAGATCAATACGCTTACCATTCAGCCAAGATAATACAATATCATTAGACATCTATTGACCTTATCTGACAGTTCATGAGTTTCTTGTCAATGCTCCTTGAATATACATATTCAGCCAAAGTACCGGTACTGCTAGAAAAGGGTTATTCGAAGTATCTATATTTGGTATTCTTTCTTCTTTCTATTGTTCCACAGTGACGTAATGTCTATGCCACTAGGGAGTAATGAAATATGCTTAAAGGATTTGAAGAAAAGCGGATTACTGTCCTTTAACTTGAGTAGTCTGAGACTTAGAATTGAAGAAAGAACAGAAAATTGGTTTTTCAAATATCTTCTCAACATCATTATATAAAACTTGAGCAACCGTCTCAAGAACGACAAGGGCCAGTATGACAAAGGCGAAGTAAAAACAAATCGCTTAAGAAACTTTCAATAGTAAAGAGAGAATTAAATCGGTTAACGCACTATAGCTTTAACAAAGTTTTCTTAAAGCCCCAAAGATTCATAAATAATGATGTTTCC